>NC_090741.1:63784128-63869128 GCF_036898095.1 Palaemon carinicauda
GTAGGACCGGCAACCTTGCTGGCTCCTTTCACACCTCAAACAGGACTCTTTTCCCTCCCCCTCTGTTCTTTTATGATGGTTGAGCCATTGTCTTTCTTTAAGCCGGCTTCCTGCAACCTCACCGTTGCCGGTGGGTTGTGGGGGACGGCTAGACTCCCTCCCTGCAGCTGTTGTCCAGCTGCCTGCGGCTATGCCAGCTGCAGGCAGCCATGACAACTGCCGGCGGCCATGTTGGCTGCCAGCGACCATGTGTTTTACATACTGTCGGCGGTTATGACGGCTGCCGGCGACTATGCAAGCTGCTAGTAATCATGCCATCTGTCGGCAGCCGTCATCAGCCATGATGGCTGTGGGTGGGAAGTCCCTTCTGTCACTAAGGTTCTTCATTTCTCCCTTGGACTGCTGGCCACAAGTTCTGTTGTTGGGGTATTACAGGCCGGCAGAGATAGGTGCTGACTCAGTTGGCAGCACGCCGACTGTACTAGTGCTGCTGGGGGCTAGCCTGCCGGCTAGGTGCCGGCTGGACTCTGCCGGTGATAGTACTGTGGCTGGATGGAAGCCTGAATGTTACATTCTCCCTTTCCATTTGAACCTTCTTTCTGGAGAAAGGCAGTAAATTAGACTTTTACATCCTTAATTGCTGTATACATACACAGAAATAAGGCAGCATTCACTCCATGCTGTCTCTCTCTCTTTAGCTAGAATGCTGGCTGTTCCGGCAGAGACTAGCTAGGCCGGCTATATGCCGGCTGAATTACAGTATATGTTTATACAGGTAGTAAATATATTTGCAGTACTGTATAGGATATACTGCAGATTGAAAACTATTGAATATATTATACTAGTAGTTATTTTCCAATATATTTTGGGTATCCTTGCCCGGGTGTTTGCTGAGACCAATCCTATATTGAATGAATAGAATTTCTTCAATATTCTGATTAGAAATCAGTTTTCTTTTTACCCTATAATATTAAATTTTTTTAAGGGCTGGTGGTATTATACTTCTAACCCTAAAAGGGTAGAACCCTTATCCTTGAGATTCCCTGATTAGGGAACTCTATGATTCAATATTGTAAGGGATGTCACAGCAAACGGGCTGGGTAGGATACACAAATATATGTCTTTTATACTTCCTAGTCCAGTCGGTGTCATGCCGGCTGGACCCTGCCGTCAGATGCTTGCCACAACGGCAGCACACTGGCTAAACTACATTTTATATAATTATACAGTAGCCAGTAATTTGCAATATAGTATATACTGCAAACAGAAAACTATAGTATGATTATACAGTAGTTAGTTTCTAGCACCTAGTAAGCCGACAGCCGGCGACCTGCCGGCAGCCGACAGCCAGGGGGGGGGGGGAGTTTCCAACCGCGTTATATATATCTTATCTAGTTCGCCGGCCACCACCACAGCCGACAATACGTCGACTGAACTGTCCCTGGTGCTAGCCTTGCCGGCAATATGCAGGCTAGAACTACAGTATATGACTATACAGTAGCCAGTATATTTGCAATATAGATCATACTGCAAACAGAAAACTACAGTATATATTATACAGTAGCCTAATTTTTTCAACATACTCTATGTTGTCATGCGCAGCCTATAGTTGAGACCATATAAAGAGAGAAAGTTCTTTCTATACACTAATAAATGATCAATGATAACGATCCTCAATCTTAAACCGTCTGGAAGCTAGAATTAAGTAACACTTACCTATCCTTTCAGGATAGAAATCTTCCGATGGGTTTTCCAAAATAGAATGATCCATGGTTTTAATTTTGAGGGAGGTCAGAGCAATTGGCTGGGCAGGAAACACATGTATGTGTCTTTACTTTTTCATTTCTAGCTTATCTATCCTAAGCTATATAAAAAAAAAGAAAAAAAAAATCTATCTTGGGTACCCTTGTATGGGCTACTGCTGGGACCGTTCCTATATTGAAAGAATAGAATTCCTTCAATACTATGATTAGAAATCAGTCATCCTTACCACACAGTGTTAAGAATATAAAGGGGCAGTGATTTGTACACTTCTCTACCCCTAGGGGTTAGAACCCTTTCGTTGGAGTTCCCTTGATAGAGGAATCTCCTTATAGTTAATACTGAGGGGAGGTAACAGCATTTGCTTACAGGGGATACACAAGTATGCGTCATCTACTATCCCTTTCTATCTTAATATCCTATGCTATTTCAGTTAAAAGATGACTTTTACATATTGCTTATCAGTGAGACAATCAATTGTATACTCATTCGGCTTTCCTTTCTTTACAAGAGGAACCCCAGATGACATGTGTTGAAGTTTTCTGCAATATCAAGAGTAAGTGTTTTTACGGTCATAATACATGCAGGCTTCATGCCCCCTGCAATAAATATTATATCCGAATCCCTACATTGTTGGAACCCGCAGGTTTGCAATGTATGTCGGACCCTAATGTCAGAGGGTTTCGAGAATCCCAAGTCGATAGAGTCTAGGGATGCAGCTCGTAACAACTACGTAACTAGGTGAGAGGCTTCAAGAAAATCTCTCCGGGTCCATACCTACCTAATGATAGGATGCGTAACCTACTATTTCCGAAAGCAAGTAAGGAAATAGTGGTGCCCCACGCACGATTCACACCTCCCGGCGGCCAGATAGCCTTTGGGACGGAGGGCAGGAAGCCCCCACGGGAAGAGGGGGAGAATGTTGTGTTGGAATTGTTTCCGTCTGTGCCGGCTCTAGAGCCACTGACATTGACATCTTCACCTCCTACCCCTCTATTAGATGGAATGGACCAATTATGGGCCCAAGTGAAAGATTTAATAGAAAAATTTCGCAAACAAGACGAAAAGCAGGAAGCAAAATGCAAGATAGAGCTCTTTGAAGCTCCACTTGTCGCTCCCCAGGGGTCATACAAACGACCCATAGATCAAGACCTTCTGACATGCTCCAAAACCAATCCCTGGAGGTTTGCGGAGCTTATGCCGATTTTAAACGGCAAATTCTACATCTCGGAGAAGATGGGTTCTGTTCCTTTGGACAAACTCGAGTTTTGTCCAAGCTTTGACGCTTTCCCTAATTGTTTCATTCGACTGAAGCATGAACAAACGTCAAGAAAAGAAACGGAATCGAAGGAGGTCATGATTCTCAACCATGATAAGGCACAGGCTATCTTGTCAAGTAGCCTGAAAAAGGCATGTTACTCGGTGTCGAAAGTTTTCACACTAGGTAACAGACACCCTTCCTTTCTTGCTCCTGTTTCAATTTCATTCCCCTTTATGTGGAAGGCATTTAAATCTGTTGCCAAGGCAGTGGAGGCAGGTAGACCATGTCCTGCACTCGAGGAGTGCAAGCCTGTCACTAGCCTTTCCCAAACAGGAGAAGGACTGGAAGGAAGTCCACTTAACCTTTTCAGTAGGAAGACTAGATGCGGATGTCGCCACTCGACAGTTTAACGAGAATCTCCCTAAACTATCCGAGTTTCTCTTGTATAATGAACCAGAGACAAAGGAGAGACTTGCAGCCTCCCTATCCCTACAAAACTACATAGAGTTGTGTTCAACCCACCAAAGTACCCCAGACATGCTCATGGTCTTGGCCAAAATGCATATGGCTACCTTAGTAAAAGACCTTTATGCCTTTATGAAGGCTAGGAGAGCCTGTAGGGAGTTTGTGTTTGCTGTTGCAAAAGTGAAACAGGAAACCAGGAAGCTAATATCTTCCATCATCTGGGGTAAAGACCTCTTTCCAGACGAGGTAGTTAGAAAGGTGATTAAGAAAGCCACCACGGAGAACATAGGACTTCTCCAAAAGTGGGGCATCTTTTCAAAGAGAAAGTCTTCCACGGTCGTGGGTCCCCAACCTAAAAGGAAGACGGCAAAGTCTGGAAATATACCTCGGGCTGTTCAACAACATCCTACAGTTACAGTGACCGCGGTGCCACAGGCAGGTGGTCGAATATATGAGCCTACTGATCATTCGAAGCAAAGAGATGCTTCTGGTAGGAGGGAGGTTCCTTCAGGATCCCTGGACCTTCGATCCTTGGGTCCAAGGCCTAATCAAGATGGGACTAAGATGGGAGATAGACATGCCTCCACCATCATTTCCTCAACTCTTCCTACACTCCAAAACCCTCCTGGAAGAATATACCTTAGAGCTCTAGAGCATACAGGTGGTAAGGAAACTATAGTCCATCGAATTCCAGGGAAGGCTGTTTGGTGTTCACAAGAAGGACTCAAGAAAACTCAGAGTCATTCTGGACTTGTCGCCACTCAACAAGTTCAAATAAAACTGCAAGTTCAGAATGTTAATCCTTTTGAACATAAGGACCCTGTTTCAAAAAGGGGTGTTCGCAGTCTTGTCAGACCTGAAAGATGTCTATTGGCAACTTACAGTCAGTCACCCCCTCCCCTCTTACCTAGGATTCAAGTTACAGAGGACAACGTAGATCTTAGGAAAGATACTTGTCGGACTAGACACAGTCCTAAGTATCTTCACGGGATTACCAGACACAGTCACGCAAAAACCAAGCCTAGAAATGGTTCAGGCAACGATGTACCTGGACTAAAGGCTGGGGTGGGAAGCACCCGTAGTGGCTGGTCTATGAGCATCCAAGGAAGTGTTCCGGTTCCTGGAACATCGGGGATGCAACATAAGCCTCAAGAAGTCTCGATTCTCTCCAGCTCAAAGGCTTTAATGGTTGAAAAACCATTGAAACATGTGGTCACACCAACTCTCCTTTCACTTGGGGATGTAAAAGGAGGTCGCAGGGTCGGTCAAGAGACTCTGGTAATCAGTCAGGATTCCAAGATGCTAACAGGGAGGAGTTCTCAACTCTCTCCAGTTCACAATAGTGACAGACCCAGTGCTAAGAGCACAGCTGAAAGATGCGTTAAGAGTCTGGAGAAGATACGCATCAAACACTTGAAGAGATCTAAAAAGACTGATATTGGTCCTTCCTTAATTGCTCCTCTAACAGGGGTCAAAGACCAAAAGTTCCAAGACCATATTGGTCCTGTCATGAGTGGGGAAACTCTCTCCACCCAGATCAGACATCCTAAGGCTGATCTGGGACACCGAAGCGATAATGAGACGTCTGAATCGACAATGCTAAAGAACGTCTCATACAGTCTAGGTGACGTTAACCATCCCTTACCTAAAGGGATGACACCTGTCAGCAGTTCATGCGTAATCTATCCACAATGTGACAGTGGATGCTCTACTCGGGCTCAAGCCGATATAGTTAGAATGGTCCACAGATGCAGACCTATTCTTCCCCAGATGGGAACAAGTCCCCGAGCTGCAGATCGACCTCTTCATCACGAGAGTCTTCAAGATACTACCTCAATTTGTAACCCCATATGAGGATCCTCTAGTGGAGATCACAGCCGATCTCCGGCTGAAGGTCCTCAATATGCTGAGATCCTTCTAGGGAGGAGTGGCTCTGTTGGCTCCCAAGTAGCCCAAGAGCAATCTGTTCCCTTTAGTGAAGGAACTGAAGCTGAGGCTGGCCCTAGTTCTGAACCCAGGACTATCTCAGAAGGTTCAGCAGTTAATTGCCTTCGATTTATCACAGAGAAGCCGAACCCTTCATTTCATGATTTTCTTGCCCTAGTGATTAGGAAAAGATTTGGGATCTCAGAAGGCAATATAGAATTCTTAGAAGAATACAAGTCTAAGTCAACGAGAAGACAATATGAGTCTTCTTGGAAAAAGTGGGTTGCTTTTGTAAAAGCAAAAGGTCCGAAAGCAATTTGAATGAACTTCTGTCTGTCTTTCTTTGTCCACCTACGTGCATGTCAGCCTTGACTAGATCTCTTCTATAGGCCTTTCAAGTGGATCTGGTGAATGAAATCTTTAATAAGATTCCGAAGGCATGTGCAAGGCTTAGGCCTGCACCACCACCAAAGCCCATCTTATGGTCTTTGGACAAGGTCCTGCATTATGCCTCATCTGTGAACAATAAAGATTGTTTCCTCAAGTGAAATAGTGGCCCTATCTAGAGATGAGGGCCACATTCAGTTCACAGAAGCGGGAGAACTGAATCTCTTTCCTGATCCAACCTTTCTTGCTAAGAACGAGCTACCCACTAAGAGGTGGGGTCCCTGGAGAATCTGCCCTCTGAAGGAAGATGTCTCTCTATGTCCTGTAGAGTGTCTAAAGGTCTATCTTTGTAGAACTTCAGACTTCAGGGGAGGACAGCTCTTTAAAGGAGAAACCTCTGGATCAAACTTATCCCTAAAACAACTGAGGGCGAAACTCACCTACTTTATTCGTAGAACAGATCCTGACAGTACTCCCGCAGGTCATGATTCAAGAAAAATTGCTTCATCACTGAACTTTTTTCAGTATATGGACTTTGAGCGGCTTCGCTCATATACTGGATGGAAATCATCCAGAGTGTTCTACAAATACTATGCTAAGCAGGGCCATGAACTGAAGCATTATGTGGTGGCGGCAGGTAGTGTATTAAAACCTGTCGTCTAACTCTGCAATGAACAGTTAATTGACTGGGACTGTCAATTAAAGGGAGAAGGGGTCATCACTTTTAGTGTGACCTCCTTTTGAATGAGTGTTACCATGGTGACACTAACTCTGTTCAAAATCTCAGGTGTGGAATTATACAGATAGCACTAGTGCCGTGTGTACGTAGTACACAGTGTTGATAGAATAAAACAGGTACAGAAATTATGAAGAGAAATTTTATTATAAACTTTTCTTCAGTCTGAGAGCGGCACTCACCATTTCTTCCCTTTCAAAAAGGAAATATAATTTCTGTATATGTTACATGTATAATTCCGTTATCATGCTACATTCGTTTTACTTGTTAATTCATTTAGTAATTTATTAGATATAAATGTCTATTAGAATGTAATTGCGTCCTAATTCGCCTGACAATTGCATGTTTAAGATGCCAGAGTTCTTTGACTTACTGATGTAAGTATTCTTCATATCATTGTATGCTTGCAAACAATGGATATAATGGACACTGATATTGGTTCAGCAATATATACAAACTATGAGACTGTTTGTATATTCAGTGTATACTTATGTTTGTTCATACAATATATGATAACCTTGAGACCCCTTTTCTACCGTCTAAAATGACTCTTCCCTGTAAGGGACAGGAAGCACTAACATTGTTTATGATTGGTGATGATGACGGATAACGGTAACGTCACTTGTCTCAGATGGTCCAAATGATCATAGAAATGCTGTCCCAAGGTTAAGGCACTGATGAAAATCCACAGATACATTAATGCTCTGGTTTGCTTCCATCAGGACGACATGGCTTGAGCCCAAAAAACGGATTTTGAGTGAAGCGAAAAATCTATTTTTGGGTGAGATGGCCATGTCGTCCTGATGGGCTCACCCTTCTTTTCAAAAAGAAAAGATCTTCATAGTATCCCTTCGGAAATACTGTATCTGTAGCAC
Organism: Palaemon carinicauda; assembly: GCF_036898095.1. Lineage (NCBI taxonomy): Eukaryota > Metazoa > Arthropoda > Malacostraca > Decapoda > Palaemonidae > Palaemon > Palaemon carinicauda. Next base: position 63,791,540 of record NC_090741.1, read on the forward strand.
CATGCTCAATGCTACAAGGAATGTCCGCCATCTTGGATATGGTGCTGTTGTGATACTCAATAGTAGTATGGGAACTAGGGTAACCTTGATACGGCTCTCCTTCTAATTCTGCCACTTTCCCCCTCGAAGTGTAAACGCTATTCGGGGTGCAGATTGCTATGTGGCGTGTCAAGAATATGTCCCCTAATATTATGCAATATCCTTGAGAGAAAATTTAAGGATATTCGCGCCAGGAGTTAGAATTCTGGAGACCTAAAGGTAAAATTCTCTTGGAATATCACTGTACTATATATATATCCCTTAGGAAGCTACTAATAGGAACTTCCATCAGGACGACATGGCCAACTCACCCAAAAATAGATTTTTCGCTTCGCTCAAAATCCGTTATATATACACACACACATATTTCTCCCCACTTTACTCCTCTTTCACATAAGCATTAAATTTTCAGGTCATTCTAAGGTCATACCATCGACATAAACACTTTGCCTCACCAGCATCATCATCACTACAGGCACGTTGTTCTCCGGACGTCAACAGAAAACATTACAGAAAACCGTTGTGATCTCAGAGGGAATATTATCGACCAGCCAACAGAAAACGGGGGTGATCTCGAAGCGGGTGCTATCCACGTAGAGATGGTTTTTGCCTTAGCAGCGGCTTGGTTCCTGATCTTCGTGTGTTTAGCTAAAGGAGTGAGGAACACGAGCAAGGTTTTGATCTTCACCGTGTTCTACCCGTATGTCATCATGGCCTTCATCTATGTTTGGAGTAGGTTTCCCTGGTTTGGTTTACTTGCATTTCAGTTGTGATGTGTCATTCATGAATTTGAGCTTTGATTTTGATGATTTCAATGATGATGATGATGATGATGATAATAATAATAATAATAGAGAGAGAGAGAGAGAGAGAGAGAGAGAGAGAGAGAGAGAAAGAGAGAGAGAGAGAGTAATATAAATATCAAAATTATCAAAATCATTATTATTATTGAAATTATTATTAATATCAGAATTATTAAAATTATGAAATTATTGAAATTAATATTATTAAAATCAATAAAATGACAATGATTATCAAAATTATGAGAATTATTACTATTATTGTATATATTATTACTATTACTCTTATTGAAGTTATTAAAATTATTAAGATGTGTAACATTGATCAAAAAGTTGTTTTGAAGATGATTAGAGGTTTTTGTTATATGATACTCTAAACTTGCAAAAATGTCTACATAATGTTTACTTTCATTCAATGCCTTCAATCCTACTCTGTACTCTGAATGCTCATGTAACACTTGATAGCCTCTTCAGATTTTGGCACATCAATACAAGTTATTTTCTAACATAATTCGACTTCACCGCAGCCCTACTCTCTACCTGAAAACTTCCTGCAAGTGAAACAGACCTTATTACTAACTTCCGATTAATTTCCTCTCACCTGTTGGTAATTCAACTTCACCTCAGATCTACTCTCTACCTGAAAACTTCCTGCAAGTCAATCAAAAATTATCACTATCTTTAAAAGAATTTTCTCTCAGCTGTTAATAATTCGACTTCACCGCAGCCCTACTCTCTACCTGAAAACTTCCTGCAAGTCAATCAGACCTTATTACTAACTTTAAAAGAATTTTCTCTCAGCTCTTGATAATTCAACTTCACTACAGCCCTACTCTCTACCTGAAAACTTCCTGCAAGTCAATCAGAACTTACTACTAACTTTAAATGAATTTTCTCTCAGCTGTTGACAATCCAACCTCACCTCAGCACTACTCTCTATCTGAAAATCTCCTGCAAGACAATCAGACCTTATTACTAAGTTTAGATGAATTTTCTCTCTGCCATTGACAATTCGACTTCACTCCAACCCTACTCTCTCTCCCTGAGAACTTCTTGCAAGTCAATCAGACCTTAATACTAACTTTAGATTAATTTTCTTTCAGCTGTTGACAATTCGACTTCACTCAGCCCTACTCTCTATCTGAAAACTTCTTGCAAGTCAATCAGACCGTATAACTAACTTTAGATTAATTCTCTTTCAGCTGTTGACAATTCGTCTTCACTGCAGCCCTACTCTCTATTTGAAAACTTCTTGCCAGTCTATTACATCTTACTTCTAACTTTAGATGAATTCTCTATCAGCTGTTGTCAATTCGACTTCACCCCAACATTACTCACTACCCGAGAACTTCTTGCAAGTCAATCAGACCTTATTACTAACTTTACATGAATTCTCTCTCAGCTATTGACAATTCGACTTCACTGCTACCCTACTCACTGCCTAAAAACTTCCTGTAAGTTAATCAGACGTTATTACTATCTTTAGATGAATTTTCTCTCAGCTATTGACAATTCGAATTCACTTCAGCCCTACTCTCTACGTGAAAACTTCCTGAAAGTCAGTCAGATCTTATTACTAACTCTGGATGAATTTTCTCTCAGCTGTTGACAATTCGACTTCACTGCAGCTCTACTCTCTACCTGAAAACTTCCTGCAAGTCAATAGGACGTTATTACTAACTTTAGATGCATTCTTTCATAGCTTTTGACAATTCGACTTCACTGTCGCTCTACTCACTACCTGAAAACTTCATGCAAGTCAATAGGATCTTATCACTAACTTTAGATGAATTTTCTCTCAGCTGTTGACAATTCAACTTTACTGTAGCCTTAGTCACTACCTGAAAACTTTCCTGCAAATCAATCAGACCTTATCTTTTAATTTAGATGAATTTTCTCTCAGCTGTTGACAATTCGACTTCAGTGCAGCCATACTCTCTACCTGAAAACTTCCTGCAATTCAATCAGACCTTATTACTAACTTTAGATGAATATTCTCTCAGCTGTTGACAATTCGACTTCAGTGCAGCCATACTCTCTACCTGAAAACTTCCTGCAATTCAATCAGACCTTATTACTAACTTTAGATGAATATTCTCTCAGCTGTTGACAATTCGATTTCACCTCACCCCTACTCGCTACCTTAAACTTCCTGCAAGTCAATCAGATCCTACAACTAAATTTAAATAAATTTTCTCTCAGGTGTTGGCAATCAGGATAAGGGCAATAATAATAGTATTTCATCGCCACCCTGCTATCTACTTACAAACTTTCTGGAAATCAATTGGACACATATTCAGACGAATACAAGCGTGTGGATTGATGCCTCTGCACAGGTTATTTACTCCCTGGGTATTGCCCAGGGTGGTATTACAACAATTGCCTCTTACAATAAGATAAATCAGAATATTCTCAGGTAAGGAAATATATTTTTCTTGTGGTCTATTCTTATGGTAAATTACATTTGGGTCCGTTTTACTGGAATTTCCATAAATTTTTCACGTTTGGGGTTTCTACAATAATTGACTTAAAGTTTGAGTTAAATTTATTGATTTTTTTTTTTTTAATAAAGTTGAGATAAATGTTACTGACGTAAAGACAGCAAATTACTTTTATGCCTTAAATTAGCTTTTAGTCTTTTCAATGTAATGGAATAATTCATTTTCTGAATTTAGATACACCTAAATATACAATGTTATGTAGTACAATAAAAAATCAAATAGAATAACTCTTACCTCTGATGTAATACATTTTCAAAGTGTTGGTTATATATCTACTTTGTTCATATGTGGCTATTGAATATACTGCACATTCTATTCCATCTCATAATTATTTGAAAATGAGGTGAAAATCCCATGGGGTAAACTTGAGACTGCAATGGAAACTTAACTTATGGCTAGTGCCCTAAGTTTAAGTACAATATAGCACTGAATTATTGGCTTATGAAAAATTATCACAGATCTGCAAGTTCATGTACAAATTCTCTATAATTCGAGATGGTCTTTATTAAAGTTTTCTCCTTTGGAACATTATCAATTCATTTGCTTTTCCTATGAATTCATTAATGAAGTTTAACTGAAGTGCCTGAGCCAAAGATAGTGAGAAAAACAATAATTTTTCTGGCATTTTCAATTCACATAATTTCTTCTTACTTCAACTGGAAATTAGTTTAATCTTGTGGTCAGACAAAAATCCCTTATTGTAGCAGTCTACAGATATCTCATGTCCATATACTTCTGTTTCTGTTACAGAGATACCATTATAGTATGCTTGCTTGATAGTTTTACATCTGTATACTGTGCGTACGTCGTCTTCAGCACTTCCGTTTGCATGTCAGAAAAGTTTCTGAAAGACAATGAAAACTCCCCATATCTGGTCTTCATCGTATTTCCTGCACTAGTCTCAGGAATAGGAAATGGGGGTCTCTGGTCCTTGCTCTTCTTCATTATGGTTCTGGTCCTTGGATTTGATACCCAGGTAAGCTAAGGTTTTGTAATAAGGTATAGGAAATGATAATCAGCTAATTTACGATTTGACAATTAACTATGTGATTAGATAGCTAGGATTGCTATAGCATTTGGAAGTCAGAATATTATTATTATTATTGTTATTATCATTATTATCATTAAATGCTAAGCTACAACCCTAGTTGGAAAAGCAGGATGCTATAAGCCCAGGGGCCCCAACAGGGAAAATAGTCCAGTGAGGAAAGGAAATGAAGAAAAATAAAATATTCTAAGTATAGTAACAACATTAAAATAAATATTTCCTATAAAAACTATAAAAAACTTTAACAAAACAAGAGGAAGAGAAATTAGATAGAAGTGTGCCCGAGTGTACCCTCAAGCAAAAGAACTCTAACCCAAGACAGTGGAAGACCATGGTACAGAGGCTATGGCACTACCCACGACTAGAGCACAATGGTTTGATTTTGGAGTGTCCTTCTCCTAGAAGAGCTGCTTACCATAGCTGAAGTCTCTCTTCTACCCTTACCAAGAGGATAGTAGCCACTGAACAATTACAGTACAGTAGTTAACCCCTAAGGTGAAGAAGAATTGGGTTAAGTTCAAGTTTTGCAGTTAGCAACCGGGTTTCATGGCTAGGGAAAAGTTAAGGTCTTGGAATGAACTTTAGTATTTGATATTCAAGTAAGTTAAAGTTTCCACATTAGCTATAGGATTCGCTAGTCAAGTGAAAAAAAAAATATTGATATATGGGGGATTGCTAGCCATGTAAGTTAAGCTTTTTATATAGCTATGGTATTTGAAAGTCTGGTAAAATAAGGTTTTATCATTGATTCAAGGATTATTTAGCCCGGTTAGAAAAGGTTTCACAATTATCCATTGGATTTTATAATTACATAACCGGTTTAAGTTAAGAAGGTTTTGTAGTTAGCTATAATCTCTGATGGCCAAGAAGCTCGGGTGAGTTATTTTTTCGCAATTACCTATGACATTTGAGGGCAAGTAATAATTAAAATTTTGTCATTTGCTATAAAATTTGATAGTCAAGTACGATAAAGTTTTGCTATTAGCTGATATCTGTTTGCTAGAATATATATATATATATATATATATATATATATATATATATATATATATATATATATATATATATATATATATATATATATATATATATATATATATATGTCAAAATAACGATGGGATTTGATATTGAGGCAAGTTAAGCTTAGCTATGGGATTTGTTAACCAAGTAAGCTAAGGCTCTATAATCACTATGACAACAAATTACCCATTAAAGCTTCATGAACAAACACTATAATAACAACAGTATACTGCCATTACCTCTCATTATCAGTCCTCTATTATTGCCACTATACATAAAATTATTATATTCTTTTTTACATATCTCATGATGGTGGAAAGTTTATATTTCCTAAAGTATACTGTACATCATTACCTTTAATAAGGGTTCCTCTAATACATGTAATACATCTAACATCAATTTTGTCACTCCTGCCTAGCTCATGATAGTGGAAAGAAGTTTATATTTCTATATACATTAGGATTCATCTAAAGCATTTTATCTATCTAATACCAATTTAGGCACTTCTACCCAGCTCATGATGGTGGAAATGGTAACCACATTTTGTTCCGGAGCTACGACGCTGTCATAGCCACAAGCTATTTCGTGTTCGTGGAAAGTTTATATTTTTATATATAATAATATTACTTTAATGCACTTCCTCCATTTGATAATGATCTTGACACTTCTACCCAGCTCATGATGATGGAAACGGTAACCACGGCCCTGATTGATGAATGCCGCATTTTGTGCCATTCCTATGTCAATCTCCCTGCCGCGAGCCGTTTCCTGTTGGTGGAAAGTCTATTTTTCTATATTTATTAGTATTACTTTAATGCATCTCTTCCATCTCTTAACAATTTTGACACTTCTACCCAGCTCATGATGATGGAAACGGTAACCACGGTCCTGTTCAACGAATGCTGCATTTTGTGGCAGCACTATGTCATTCTCCCTGCCACGAGCCGTTTCCTGTTGGTGGAAAGTCTATTTTTCTATATTTACTAGTGTTACTTTAATGCATCTCCTCCATCTCTTAACAATTTTGACACTTCTACCCAGCTCATGATGATGGAAACGGTAACCACGGCCCTGTTCGACAAATGCCGCATTTTGTGCCAGCACTGTCATTCTCCCTACCGCGAGCTGTTTCCTGTTGGTGGAAAGTCTATTCTTCTATATTTATTAGTATTACTTTAATGCATCTCCTCCATTACTTAACAATTTTGACAATCCTACCCAGCTCATGATGGTGGAGACAATAACCACAGCCATGTTCGACGAATACCGCATTTTGTGCCTGCACTATGTCATTCTCCCAGCTGTGAGCTGTTTCCTGTTAGTGGAAAGTCTATATTTTTATATTTATTAGTATTACTTTAAAGCATCTCCTCCATCTGATAATGGTTTTGACACTCCTACCCAGCTTATGATTGTGGAAACGGTAATGACGGCCCTGTTTGATGAATGGCACATTTTGCGCCAGCGCTACGTCGCTGTCATAGCCGCATGCTGTTTCGTGTTATTCCTCCTCGGAATCCCCATGACAATGAAGGGAGGGAAGGAGATTTTTGACATGCTTGACTCTTCCAGCACCAAGCACTCCCTCCTGCTGCTCTGTTTATTGGAAGTTGTCATCGTTGCTTACATCTACGGTACGTTTTGTGAATTTTATATGGAGCGCATGCATTCTGTAATGTCCATTTAGAATCCAACTGCATTGCTCTTGGCCTTTTCATTTTACATTAATTTGTATAATGCACTCAATCGCGCATTCCATCTTCTCTAACTTAGTCCTACATCTATTCCCAGTCTCATATAAGAGCAATCCTTTCAGCCCAGTTCTGTTTGTCACAGAAAGATTAACTAATAGTAGAGTATTCATATTGCAAGGCTGTACGTTTCAGGGCTGAAATTCTAATCATTCATTTTACTATAAAATGTCATGGGCTACTAAAAGGTTAGCTTTTTAAATGATAATAGTCAATTTCCTTTGACTGTAAATCCATCCCTCACTCTAAGATATCGCCATTTAACAGTAAGATCAGGTGCTTTTTCATTATCATTATTATTAATATTACTACTTGCTGAGCTACAACCCTAGTTGGAAAAGCAGGATGCTATAAGCCCAAGGTCCCCAACAGGGAAAATAGCTCAGTGAGAAAAGGAAACAAGGAAAAATAAAATATTTTAAGAACAGTAACAACATTAAAATAAACATTTACTGCATAAACTATAAAAGCTTTAACAAAACAAGACCAAGAGAAATAAAACAGAATAGTGTGCCCGAATATACCCTCAAGTAAGAAAACTCTAACCCAAAACAGTGGAAGACCATGGTACAGAGGCTATGGCACTACCCAAGACTAGTAGGAACAATGGATTTTGGAGTGTCCTTCTCCTAGAAGAGCTGCTTACCATAGCTAAAGAGTCTCTTTCAATGATAGAATGTCTCTTAATTGATAGGTTTTGATATTCTTTGTCTAAAAGGCCATACATTTTGGTGTTATAATGTCAAATTTTCTAAAAGGCCAGGTTTCTCATTAATAAAATTTCTATTATAGACAAACAATTTTTCTTAATAACAGTTCTAAGTTCTATAGAGAAAAAAATACCTTTTTGATAAATGTTCATTATTTATAAAAGAAAATAGCATTCCTGATAATGCAAAATGTTTACTTGTATGGCAGCTAGGCCCTATATTAAAAGACAATCTTAAAACAATATAGGGTTCCTTTGTAGAAAGAAAATTCTAGCTTTCTTACTCTTTAAGGCCACTAAAGGAAGAGTAACTCTCTGAATAAGATATTTTACTCTGTTCTGCATACAATACTAATTTCTAAAATATCTTTACTTGATATAAGATAGTAAAGGTAGTAGGTTGGCCATGGCACCAGCCACCCGTTGAGATACTACCACTGGAGAGTTATTGGGTACTTTGACTGGCTAGACAGTACTACATTGGATTCCTCTCTCTGGTTATGGTACCTTTTTCCTTAGGCTACACATACACCTATTCTTTCCGAAGTCTCCTCTGTCCTCATACACCTTACAACACTGAGATTACCAAACAATTCTTTTTCGTTCAAGGGGTTAACTACTGCACTTTAGTTGTTAAGTGGCTACTTTCCTCTTTGGCAAGGGTAGAAGAGATTCTTTAGCTATGGTAAGCTCTTCAAGGAGAAGAACACTACAAAATCAAACCACTGTTCTCTAGTCTTGGGTAGTGCCATAGCCTCTGTACCATGGTCTTCCAATGTTTTGGGTTAGAGTTCACTTGTTTGAGGGTACACTCGGGCGTACTATTCTTTATATTTTTCTTCCTCTTGTTATTCTGAAGTTTTTAAAGTTTATATATGAAAGATTTATTTCAATGTTGTTACTGTTCTTGAAATATTTTATTTTAATTGTTTATTGCGTCTCTTGTAGCTAATTTATTTCCTTTCCTCACTGAGCTACTTTCCCTGCTGAAGCCCTTGGGCTTATAGCATCTTACTTTTCCAACTAGGGTTGTAGCTTAGGAAGCAATAATAATAATAATAATAATAATAATAATAATAATAAATATTGACAGAGATGTTAATACAATCCTACATTGCGCTTCAACATATACTAATGTTTAATACAATTTTAATTTCACGTAAAGAAAATGGGATCCAGTGATAAACGATAATAATTTGCAGGAACAACTAAATTAGATTTAGTCATACTAAATGCAGTTTTGATATACTACCTACATTGAATCCTACAAAATCCTACTTTTATTCTCAGCATATGGTTATTATGTTGACGGTAAGAAAGCATTAATTATATAGCAAATAGTTTTATCAAAATATTTTGCTAATTTTGAATATCTTTATATAGTAATCATCAAAATTATTTAGAATTTCACAAAAATATATTCACATTTAGCACGAAAGTCAAAATGAAGTTTCATATTCACCCTCTTCACCAGCTCGTTCTGATAGTCTTTGTAATATTTGCTAACTTTAAATTTCTTTATAAAATGACCATCCAAATTATTCACAATTTCAAAAAGAATATATTCACATTCAGCACAAAAGCCAAAATGAAGTTTCACATACATCCTCATTACCACCTCATTCTGAAATTTCAGGTTACAAGAAATTCATCAAGATTATCAAGGCAGAACTGAAGGTGTGGGTACCAGCTCCACTATATTACTTCTGGGGCCTTACTTGGTTATGCCTCACACCTCTGTCTCTTTTGGTAAGAAAATATAGGAAATTATTGCACTAAACTAACTTTAAAACCATAATTAGAAAAATGTACCTTTATATAAATAAAATTGTGATTAAACCACACTCTCCATTACATTTACTACTACAGAAGATCCTCAACAAACACAAATCCTGCTAAATTTATAAATCTTAGATATTGTATCAAAAGTTTGTCTACTGATAAAGAAATATTGTAATAGAACAATATTATATCATTTAATACAGTATGAAAAACAATATTTGCAATGACCTGATATTTATTTCATATGAAACAGGGGCTATTTGTTGACTTTCATAGCTGAAAATCGTAGGCCTGGTAGTCAGGTCAGGCCTACCCTAGGCTAAAATTTAACAAAATTTGACTTACAAAAGATTCGACCTAAAAACAGTTCGACTTGCGAACAGTTTGTAAACTGAGGAGCTTCTGTACTTGACTTTCTAAACTATTTTCTACCAAGGTGACCTACCTAACTGTTATCATTCATCTTTCCCCCACCTCTCCTACCAGCTAAAGAAAAGAATCTATTGCCTTTATGAACTCTAACCCCATCATATAACGGATTTTGACATAGGAAAAACCATAGCTTGTTATCAACATTTCCCTGATTTATACACGATATCTCTCAGGATATTCGCTCCGGAGGTTAGAACTCCGAAGCTTGTCGCGGCTATAATCGGTCCTTATTTGGTTATGCCCAGCCCTTGGAATTTCCCGCGTTCGCAGCACCACCTGTAGGCCAATTGAACAGCGGCGTGACGTCATACCAGGAACACCTGATTTCACTGGCAATGGCGGACAAATTGGAAACTCCAAGCGATACTGAAGAAATTAGCTTTGATTTCACCAATACAGATGACGAAAATGGCCCACAATTAGAAATTTTGACAGCTGAATGTCCGGCAGTATTCAGCCTTATAGATTTGAGACGGAGCGCTCATCTTCAGAAGAAAATGAGGAAAGTTCCGACGAGGGCAGCAACAGAGACGACACCAAGGATAGAATCTCGAGAAATAAAATTGGTCATTGAAAATAACAGAATGGGTCCTTAGCGATTGTTAAAAAAGCAGAGGATGGAAGATAAGACGATGGTTGTCGAACTAAGGAAGTTTGCAGGTGTGGACTGGCACAGAAAAACTATATACAGACGCAAGTGGGAGGACATGTCTGAGACCTTTATTCTGCAGTCGACTAGTAACGGCTGATGATGATGATGGCGATGATATATATATATATATATATATATATATATATATATATATATATATATATATATATATATATATATATATATATATATATATATATATATATATATATATATATATATATATATGTATATATAAATACACATATGTATATCTATATATTTATATATATATATATATATATATATATATATATATATATATATATATATATATATATATATATATATATATAATATATGTATATATAAATATATATATAGTATATCTATTTATTTATACATATATAAATATATATATATATATATACATATATATGTATATGTATATATATATATATATATGTATATATATATATATATATATACACATATATAAAGAACTCCGGTAAACAGGTAAACACGACGGCCGCCATGCATCTCACACGGCAAGTTCCTGGTATGACGTGAGCATAACGTGACCTAGTTACCGGCTGGATGACTAAATTTGAATGCGGCGCGCCTACTTTAAGAAATTGCAGCTGGCGCATGAGACTGCTGAGACAGCGGGCAATGGATGGGTCTTGAATCACACACCAAACCCGACATTTTGACATATGATGACCCTGATTGGTGATATTACTGCAGGACGTGAGTCTCAAGTTCTGTCACTGCTTGTTGCTAACGTCAGTTGCAGTCCCGAGAACATTCCCATAACCTCTTCCGGACTGAGGTATTGATGCTTTACTTAGGAACATTAAAAGTGTGATAAGAGTGTCACGACTGAGATGGTGTGGGCATGTGTTGAGGATGGATGGTGGGGGGAGTGAGGAGGGCTTGGGTGGAACCTGTTAGGAGGAGAAGATCGAGAGGGAGGCAGAGAATTAGATAGCGAGATAAGGTGAAGGATGATATGGAGAAAAGAGGTTTGGTGGAGGAGGATGCCTTTGATCGAAGGCATTGCAGAAGGCGTATCAGGCAACCGACCCCCTCAAAGGTTTAAAGGTTTAAAGGTCACTCATGAATGGCAGAGGCAAGGGACAGTGACAATGCCCTATCAAACAGAACAATGCCCTAGAGACTGACCATATATACATATTATCAGCGCCCAAGATCCCTCTCCACCCAAGCTAGGACCAAGGAGGGCGAGGGAATGGCTGATGACGACTCAACAGATAGACTTATTTGCTCTCTCAAATCCCCAACCTTAGCTTACTAGGATGATGAGGCTGCAGCGACCCAACTAACTAACGAGTATAAGCGGGACTCGAACCCCTCAGTCTGGCGTTCACCAGTCAGGGACGTTAACACATCAGCCACCACAACCCGAATCATTGAACTAGAGTCCCCTCGCTTAGTTGTTTCATAGCAATATGTGGCAACGTAGATGTTAGGTTCTACCAGAGAGGCGAGGTGAATGTATCTAGCTTTTATTTAACAGATAACGAGCTTATATACAAGAACTTGCGAGCAAAAATACCACAAAACTCACACAAACTAAAACATGAGATCACAAGCTTAAACAGGTTGTCCTCTTAAAAGTATGAAATTAACATCCATTTCCTCACAGGTTCTGCTCGGTTTCTCCTTCTACGACGAGAACGACGTCCGGACGAAAAGGTTCAACAACAATTGTGACTTCGATTTTCTCTTCTACACCGGCTTGACCTTATCTTTCTCTGTCTTCATAATCGTCCCTCTGCGGGCTGGGTTCATATTACTCAAGAAATGGATCAAAGATGGATTAAAGTGTGAAGTAAGTAGGGAGAGAGAGAGAGAGAGAGAGAGAGAGAGAGAGAGAGAGAGAGAGAGAGAGAGAGAGAGAGAGAGAGAGAGAGATGCTTTCCTACATGCAATGATATGATTAATACATAGATACATGATAATCAATCTTTATGCATGTGTGCTTAACATTAGTAAATTGGTTATTCGAAGACATTATATAACCAAGTCATTACCTATAGCAGAATTTCAGTATTATTATTATTATTTTTATTATTATTTTTATTATCATTACCAAGCTACAACCCTAGTTGGGAAAGCAAGAAGCTATAAGCCCAATGTCATCATTTTATCACCAATGTTATTACTGATATTGCTGCTGCTGTTATTGTTGCATTTAAATCAATCATGCCACTGTCCTCTTCTTCAGAACATGTCCCAAATCTGGAAGGCCACGTCGAACTTCTGTCCGGAGTACCTCAGAAATGGAAGAGATCCAGACGTCGGGAATTCTCATCTCCCAGAGGGAGAGTTTACCTGCACGGGCGTCTAAAACCTCTTAAACCACTTAAAAAAAACCCAAAATTTTGATAGGAAATATTGTTCTCAGCCGTATTTCACTAAAATACAGGCGGCCGTAATTTTTACCCTGCTTTGTTATTATCTTGTACGAGTTGGTGACCGTAATATCACTCCTTTATGTCAATGTATTCGTTTTTAAAAAGGTAAATACCTGGCAATATTTATTCCAGGATTGTTACCATTTTTTACGGCAAATCTTTAACAGTGTTATCGAAAAATGTCCCCCACCCCTCCCCAGTGACCAAGTTGTTAGCGTCAGATATTTTGGAAGTGGGCGGAGCCAATGCGAGGACGATTGACTGATTGATTTTCAGTTGTCTGGCATCCTAACATCGAAGGTCATTGACGCTGATATCCTTGGTTTTAAATAAAAGCATAAAAGGAAGTTCAACTAAAAGCCACAAAACACCTTTTCGAAGTTGAATAGCTTCCAGATGACCTACTTCTGAAATAAACCTAAAAATGACGATCTACAGCCAATTTTGCATTTGGTTGAGATTTGGATGTTTTGTGAAAGTCCAACCGTAAGGTCTCCAACTGAATTACATACTTAAGCCCTGTCCACACGATCGAGCATGCCCGACGGGCATACAGTGATACCAGGCCACAATAGTTAGCGAAAACGAGGGTTGATGCCGTCAGAAGCGGGAAAACTAAAGGCAGGGATCTGGCAACACTGTATGATGCCAGATCCCTGTCCATGGTTTTCCCGCTTCTGACGTCATTAACCCTCGTTCTCACTAACTATTGTAGTCTGGTATCACTGTTTGCCCGTCGGGCATGATCGATCGTGTGGTCAGGGCTTAAGATATAAAGTTGTTAGAAGTACACCTTCTAAAAGGTATAAGGCAAAATGTTTAAAAAAAAAATTAAGATACGATTCTTTTACGTTCATCATAGATATTGTAAAACAATATCCCAAAATATCAAGAATAATCGTTAGTTGCTAAAGAAAGCATAATATTTATATATATATATATATATATATATATATATATATATATATATAAATATATATATATATATATATATATATATATATTCTAAAATGGTTTTTGTGTGAGAAATCGGTGCTGGGGTACGCCATGTATGTGATATTGATTGTGCAATGATCAGAAAACTTTTCTTTTAAATCCTTCGGTTTCATATATGATTTTGTAAGTTTGATTATGATCACTTTTTTTTCCGAAACTCCAATATCTAAAGCAAATCTCATTACTAATTCATCTAGAAGTATGTTTAGAATCTCTCTCTCTCTCTCTCTCTCTCTCTCTCTCTCTCTCTCTCTCTCTTTAGTAGACTTATTACTTTCATAAACAATGACATCCAAGGATTATGATACTTCTCTATCCAATTACTTTCCAGGATTCTAACACCATTACATGCAAAATTATTCAAATTCATTCTCCTTTAATAACATTCATGTACTCTGATATTTTCTGAGAGTCTGACGAAATGACATTCCTTCAACTTTCCTCTTCTGCTGCTGGTAACAAAATGGCGCCCAGTTTTGAGGTTGGCGCTGCTCTTGTTTTATATAGGTACTCTAGGTAGGGCCATGGGGATTTTGTCAGGCTGGTCTTTACATTAATAAAAAATTAAACTTAAGCTACGCCGGAAGTGAAGCTCTATGATTGTGATACTCTTGGGAAACTCAAATTTCTCATATACTTTACTTACTTTACTTTGATGGCTGCTTTTCCGGTCCCTTACAGCAGAAGAACCCCATTTACTACAGGACCTCCGCTGTCGTTTTACCTTGTTCGTTCAGAGTATTTATCGTTTCAGATCACGTATTGTTCATTTACTGTTAAATCGTCACTGTTGTATGATTTTTTAAATAAGAAAGTCTTCAGTTTCCTCTTGAAAGCCTTAATGTCTTCAATCATTCGAATGTTTCGTGGGAGCTTATTATATAGTCTCGGGGCCGCATATTTAAGGGCTCCAACAGTTTGAAGCCATCTGTAACTATTCTCGTGTCGACACGATTTGTACCAATAAATACCACTAAAATAACTATAAAGTTTAACAAGAGCTTCAAAACAAGAAAAATCTCTCTCTCTCTCTCTCTCTCTCTCTCTCTCTCTCTCTCTCTCTCTCTCTCTCTCTCTCTCTCTCTCTCTCAAATCAAATTTCGAAATTTTGAAGCTTACTGTATGATAAATTTGAAGTATTTTCGTTTAGACTGGAACATTCAGTAAAGAGTATACGTAAAGTAGATTATTATTATTATAATCATTATCATTAGCCAAGCTACAACACTATTTGAAAAAAGCAGGATGCCATAAGCCCAAGGGCTCCAACACGGAAAAATAGTCCAGAGAGAAAAGGAAATAGAAAATAAAGTATATAAGAAAAGTAATGAATACAGAATATAAAATAACTCAAGATCAGTAACAACGTTACAATAGAGTTTAATCGACAATTTTATTATCATTATTATTATCATCATTATCATTATTATTCCTCAAAAATTCTATAACTAGAAAGATAGTTGGATTAAGCATGGTTCAAAGCTTCGTAGGTAAAAGGTAAAACGTAGAATATATCATCATTATCATCATCATAATCATTATTATTGTTAATGTTTTTGTGTTGTTTTTGTTATTATTTCCAGACGTTTATAATCATTCTTATACACCATTTATATATTTACATACATGAATATGCATGTATGTGTATACGTATGTATACAGAAACATACACACGTATTTATGTATGTATGTATATATATATATATATATATATATATATATATATATATATACATATATATATACACATACGTAGTGTATATACAGTGTATATATGTGCATATATACACAGTATATATATATATATATATATATATTTATATATATATATATATATATATATATATATATATATATATATATATATATATATATAGCGTATATACAGTATATATGCATACATATATACACAGTATAAATCTAAAATGTGTGTGTACACACGTACACTTCAAGTGAAACATCACACAAGATTTATTTGTCCCAGATCTATACGCTAAACACAACTTAATAATATTGTTTGCAATATTGTGTGCAATTGTTTGTAATATGGATGTGTGACTCTCATAATGTTATAGTACAAAATTCTATGGCTAAAAGCATCGTGCAATTTACTTTCCAGCCAAAAGGGAAACAAAGGCTTTCAATAAATGGAATACTTTGTATATGTTGTTTCATTCACCTATTACTGGACGAGAAATGTTCATGAACAAAACCTCTAATGACCTTATGAAAGACGCACACTCCAGTGTTTTTATAAACAAACAACAATGACATTGAAAAGAAAATAAGGAAAGGCAAGAGAACTCTAGCTCAAGACAGTGGAAGACCATGGTGAAGAGGTTATGGCACTAACCACGACTAGAGAACAATGGTTTGATTTTGGAATGTACTCCTAGAAGAGCTACTTACCATATGTAAAGAGTATCTTCTACTCTTACCAAAAGGAAAGTAGCCACTGAACAATTATACAGTGCAATAGTTAACCTCTTGAATGAAGAAGAATTTGTCGGTTATCTTAGTGATGTCATGTGTATGAGGAAGGATGAAAATGTGTATAAAGTATGCCAGACTATTTGGTGTATTTATAGGTAAAAAATGAGCCGTAACCAGAAAGATATCCAATGTATTACTATCTAGCCAGTCAAATGACCATATAACTCATAACAGTTGTACCTCAACGGGTAGCTAGAATGGCAGAAATATCTTATAAGTCCAGAAAACCTATGGGTTAAGCCGTTAAGGTATTCTAACTATGCAAAAATATCTGTAGTCATTTTGGTGAAAATAGAAAACACTGATCCCACAGGAATAATTGTCAATGTTCTGCTTTTCTTATGGCACAAATTAAAAGGTATATAACTATTATATAGAACACTGGAATACATCAATCTTAATAGAATTTGTTAATGAGTGATGCTAAAATTCAGTTTGCGGGTTAAAAATAAAACATTCACTTTCTAAGAAGTGATAATGTATAAAATCTACATTACAAAGATGTTATAACATAACATTCACTGTGCAAGACCTACCGTATTTATAACATTCACGATAAGAGACCTACTGTATTAACTTGTTTACAAAGATATAACATCCAATATAAGAGACCTACCGTATTAATTTGTTTACAAAGATGTTATAACATTCACGATAAGAGACCTACCGTATTAATTTTTTTTTACAAAGACGTTATAACATTTAATATAAGAGACCTACCGTATTAATTTTATTTTACAAAGACGTTATAACAATCAATATAAGAGACCTACCGTATTAATTCTATTTTACAAAGACGTTATAACATTCACGATAAGAGACCTACCGTATTAATTCTATTTTACAAAGACGTTATAACATTCACGATAAGAGACCTACCGTATTAATTCTATTTTACAAAGACGTTATAACATTCACGATAAGAGACCTACCGTATTAATTCTATTTTACAAAGACGTTATAACATTCACGATAAGAGACCTACCGTATTAATTCTATTTTACAAAGACGTTATAACATCCAATATAAGAGACCTACCGTATTAATTCTATTTTACAAAGACGTTATAACATCCAATATAAGAGACCTACCGTATTAATTCTATTTTACAAAGACGTTATAACATCCAATATAAGAGACCTACCGTATTAATTCTATTTTACAAAGACGTTATAACATCCAATATAAGAGACCTACCGTATTAATTCTATTTTACAAAGACGTTATAACATCCAATATAAGAGACCTACCGTATTAATTCTATTTTACAAAGACGTTATAACATCCACGATAAGAGACCTACCGTATTAATTCTATTTTACAAAGACGTTATAACATCCACGATAAGAGACCTACCGTATTAATTCTATTTTACAAAGACGTTATAACATTCAATATAAGAGACCTACCGTATTAATTCTATTTTACAAAGACGTTATAACATTCACGATAAGAGACCTACCGTATTAATTCTATTTTACAAAGACGTTATAACATCCAATATAAGAGACCTACCGTATTAACTTGTTTACAAAGATATAACATCCAATATAAAAGACCTACCGTATCATTTTGAAATCAAGCACTTATCAATATTCGTTCTCAAATATTTTTTAGGTTCTTCCATTTTCGACGGCCCCACTGGAAACGTTCGCCATGATTTGATGGTATTCTGGAGGACCAGATCCTGACAGACCTCCACATAATTCGATCGCGGGGGATTCAGTGATCTCCTCCGCAGGATATGTTGTCTCGTTCTCTGCACTGAGGCTCTGGAAGAAAAAGACAAGAACTGAAAACGTTTTTTTTTTCTTTTTTTAATTGCTACGATTTTCTGGTCTAGTTACAAATTTCATATTATTAACCCCGACAACGAAGTTGGAAGGAGGTTATGTTTTACCCCCTGTCTGTGTGTTTGTTTGTGAACAGCTTTTTATATTATTATCTCTGACAACGAAGTTGGAAGGGGGTTATGTTTTACCCCTTGTTTGTGTGTTTGTTTGTGAACAGCTTTTTATATTATCATCTCTGACAACGAAGTTGGAAGGAGGTTATGTTTTACCCCTTGTTTGTGTGTTTGTGTGTTTGTTTGTGAACAGCTTTTTATATTATCATCTCTGACAACGAAGTTGGAAGGAGGTTATGTTTTACCCCTTGTTTGTGTGTGTGTATGTTTGTTTGTTTGTGAACAGCTTCCTGGCCCCAATTTTAATCTTGATGAAACTTGCAGGGATTAACTGTTATGTAAAACGCTAGAAATGATTAAATCTTGGAATCATTATTATTATTATTATTATTATTATTATTATTATTATTATCATAAGCTAAGCTACAATCCTAGTTGGAAAAGCAGGATGCTATAAGCCCAAGGGCTCCAACAGGAGAGTATAGCCCAATGAGGAGAGGAAATAAATATACTACAAGAGAAACTATGAACAATTAATATAGAATATTTTAAGAACAGTAACAAAAATTAAAAAAAAAAAATCATAATTTGCTATTCTGCAAGATTCAACCATAGTTACTACAATGACCGATGACCTTGAGAATATTTAACTCCAATGTGAGAAACACATCTCATTGACCTTGAAAAGGTCTAACTCCAATGTTGCTAACAAACCAATGTAAGTAAACAAACTCCATTGACCTTAAGAAGGTCAGAATCCAATTTTTGTAAACAACGATGTCCTTGAAAATACGTCTATTATTTGTAAACAAACCCCATAGACTTACTTGTTAACAAACACCACTGACCTTGAGAAGGTCAGACTCCAATGTTTGTAAACAAAAGACCTTGAAAATATGTCTACTGTTTGTAAACAAACCCCACTGACCTTGAGAAGGTCAGACTCTATTGTTTGTAAACAAAAGACATTGAAAACATGTCTACTGTTTGTAAACAAACCCCACTGACCTTGATAAGGTCAGACTCCATTGTTTGTAAAGAAAAGACCTTGAAAATATGTCTACTGTTTGTAAACAAACCCCACTGACCTTGAGAAGGTCAGACTCCAATATTTGTAAACAACAATGACCTTAAAAATTTATATTATTTTTAATCAAGCCCCATTAACCTTGAACTCCAATGTTTGCAAGCAAATTACTTCGAGACAATCAAATAAACATAAACAAACAACAATGACATTGAAAATATGTCTATTATTTGTTAACAAACACCACTGACTTTGAGAAGGTCCGACTCCAATGTTTGTAAACAAAAGACCTTGAAAATATGTCTACTGTTTGCAAACAAACCCCACTGACCTTGAGAAGGTCAGACTCCAATACTTGTAAACAAAAGACCTGGAAAATATGTTTATTGTTTGTAAGCAAACCCTACTGACCTTGAGAAGGTCAGACTCCAATGCTTGTAAACAAAGACCCGGAAAATATGTCTATTGTTTGTAAACAAACCCCACTAACCTTGAGGTCAGCAGACTCCAATGTTTTTAAACAAAAGATCTTGAAAATATGTCTATTATTTGTAAACAAACCCCATTGACCTTGAGTAGGTCAGACTCTAATGTTTGTAAACTAAAGACCTTGAAAATATGTCTATTATTTGTAAACAAACCCCATTGACCTTGAGTAGGTCAGACTCTAATGTTTGTAAACTAAAGACCTTGAAAATATGTCTATTATTTGTAAACAAACCCCATTGACCTTGAGTAGGTCAGACTCTAATGTTTGTAAACTAAAGACCTTGAAAATATGTCTATTATTTGTAAACAAACCCCATTGACCTTGAACTCCAATATTTACAAGCGAATCACTTTGAGAGAGAGAATGCAATATACGCAAACCCAACAACAATGACCTGGAGACCAACAGATGGCAATACTGGTAAACAAACCACAATGACCTTAAACCCAAAGACTCTCAATGTTAGTAAATATCAACTATGGTCTAAATATTTCCCACTTCAGACGGACCTTTAAAAACACCTCAACTATGTTAAAAATACAACTGCAATCACTAAAAAACGATATCTACAAATTCCATTACATTCTATTTAAGTTAAAATTATAGCTAAATTAATTCATATCTTAAATTATAATAAAAAAAATTAAAAAATGCATTTGATTTTTTTTTTCTTGAGAATGCACTTTTAATATTTGATGTATTTCTCTGTGAAAAAAAAAATGCATTTCAGAATCTATTTAAAACTCAACATTTTTTTTTATTTTAAAAAGAGCTTTTAAATTTCTTTTTTCATTGTTAAATTTTGTTCCTTATACGGCATGTTCTACTTGTGAGATGTTCTACTTGTTTAAAAAGGAATATTTAATTTCCTTGCGATATTCTGCTAAACCTCCAGATATATATTATATTAGAACTTACCTGTCGTACTCTTAAGCTAAGAACAGCTGAAGAGTTGGAAGACCCAGGCCTACATGGCTGAGGAATATGAAGCGTGAAGTAAGAGATGATGAATGTAGAAGTATTGATTAAAAGCTCAAGATAGAGACGACTGGCGAAATCTAACCGATGCCCTCTGCGTCAATAAGCGTAGGAGATGATGATGATAATGATGATGATGATGATATATATAAACTATATATATATATATATATATATATATATATATATATATATATATATATATACATATATATATATAATATATATATATATATATATATATATATATATATATATATATACTATATGAGATGATGAATGGAGAAGTATTGACTTTAAAGCACAAGACAGAGACGAATGGCGAAATCTAACTGAGACCCTTTGCATCAATAGGCGTAAGAGATGATGATGATGATGATGATGATATATACACAATATATATATACATATATATATATATATATATATATTTATATATATATGAGATGATGATGATATATATACAATATATATATATACATATATATATATATATATATATATATATATATATTTATATATATATATATATATATATATATATATATATATATATATATATATATATATATATACAGTATGTATAAATATATATAAAGTATATATAAATATATATATATACAGTATATATATATATATATATATATATATATATATATATATATATATATATATATATATATATATATACCGTAGGAGATGATGAAAGGAGAAGTATTGATTTAAAGGCTCAAGATAAGAGACGACTGGCGAAATCTAACCGAGGCCCTTTTTCGTCAATAGGCGTAGGGGATGATGACGATGATGATGAAGAACATTAAAGGATCAAAATGGAGAGTTTTTAACTTACCTTGGCAGCAGTGCAATAATTGCAACGAAACATTGCAATGAAGATGTATACCCCACAAAGTGCTGCTAATCCATCTACGACCGAAACCCTAAGAAGAGAGAAAAAAGGAGAAAATTAGAATAAAAGACAATAAAGATTGATTAATTAGAAAATAGTTGTAGATGGCGTATTTTCTTTTACTGATTTTGTACCATACTTATTACCTTTGTCATCTTCGCTGCCACGAAGGTTATGTTTTGATAGGCGCATGTTTGTATGTATGCTTGTGTGCGTGTGTGTGTGTGATTCACTTAACTCAAAAACTATTAGAACGAATCTCATCAAAATTTGGTGAGATGATTGGCCATAATCCAATGACAATTTTATTCGGTTTTGGGAGTGATTGGGTTAAATTCAAGTCAAGACCAAGGCCTTAAACGGTAAAAAACGAATCCCAAAAAACTCAAAAACTATTTGATCGAACCTCATGAAATTTGGTGGGATGATTGGCCATGATCCAAGGACAATTTGATTATATTTTGTGAGTGATAGGGTAAAAAATCAAGGCTAAGGCCACGGAAGGGTCAAAAACGTCTTTTTGTCATATTGTGGCCAATTTTTACCTGATTCGCAAGGAACTAGTACCAAAATATGCATAATTCAATTGACTATATTGGGATATATGTATTTTGGGATCAAATACCCACAACATCATCAATTTCTTTGGTGACAAAAGTGGCGGGGGGGGGGGGAAGGTATGCTCTCTACCGAGTGCCCGTTCTTGTTTAAGACCCTGTGTTTAATCATATGGACAATATTGTTCAGCTTAAGAATCGTCTTCAACTGAGGATAAAAGGCTGTTTACTATGCGCATCTGTACTGGAAGATTGTTTCTTATAAGCATCTGTACTGGAAGATTGTTTCTTATAAGCATCTGTACTGGAAGTTTGTTTCTTATAAGCATCTACACTGGAAGATTGATTCTTATGTGTACCTGTACTACGTACTGGAATATTGTTTCTCATGTTTATCTGTAATGAAAGATTGTTTCCTATGTGCATCTGCAAAGGGAGATTGATTCTTATGTGCATCTGTACTACATACTGGAGGATTGTTTCTCATGTGCATCTCTACTGGAAGATTGTTTCCTATGTCCATCTGCAATGGGGGATTGATTTTTATGTGCATCTGTGGTACGTACTGGAGGATTATTTCTCACGTGCATCTGTACTGGAAGATTGTTTCCTATGTGCATCTGCAATGGGAGATTGATTCTTATGTGCATCTGTACTAAAAGATTGTTTCTTATTTACATCTGTACTGGAAGATGGTCTTTATGTACATCTGTACTGGAAGATGGTCTTTATGTACATCTGTACTGGAAGATTGTTTCTCATATGTATCTGTACTGCAAGACTGTTTCTTACGTGCATCTGTACTGGAGGGATGTCTGTCAGCTGCAGAGCGCAGCTTCTGAACTGGGCTTCATTCAGTAGGTATTTCTAAAATCTGGGTCTTTTTCGCTTTACCAAATCAGTGACCCGAATGAAGCTTTACTGGAAGAGTAATGACACCATTCCCAATTCACCAAGATGATTTACATAGATATGTGAAATATGGATTTTGCTAGAATGACTATGTGACTTCTTTGGATTGCAATAGAGTAAACATTATTAAAAAAAAGAATTCTCAAAAGAAATATTTTTCCTCATATAGAAGAAGAAGAAGAAGAAGAATTAGCAGAAGAAAAAGAAGAAAGAAGAAAAAAAAGAAAAAGAAGAAAAGAATAACAATAATAATAATAATAATAATAATAATAATAAGAAGAAGAAGAAGAAGAAGAAGAAGAAGAAGAAGAATAACAACAACAATAATAATAATAATAATAAGAAGAAGAAGAAGAAGAAGAAGATGATGAAAAGAATAGCTATAATAATAACAATAATAATAATGATAATAATAATAATAATGAGAAAGAAATAATGCTAAGAAGAAAAAAACAATAATAACAGAAGAAGAAGAAGAAGAAGAAGAAGAAGAGAAGAAGGAGAAGAAGAAGAAGAAGAAGAAGAAAAGGTCGACTTACCAAACATTGCACCCATCTAATTCCAACAGCCATAGTAAGAGTTCTATTGCCCACACAAAGAAGAGAATCAGCAGAAGCTTCGAGTTCAAAAAGACTCTGGAAAAGGGGAAGATAGTTTAAGCTCTATATTAAATAGGAAAAAAATACAATTTTATAGAATTACCAAATTTTGTATATATATAATTAAGCTAATGAGAAAAAAACATTAACTATTGACTTCGGAAATCCATATAGTTATGAAATGTATAATAGACTATTTCTTTTTTATCTTTATTCTATACTGTTTGCTAAAATAATTCATGAGAATATTAGAGTATTCCAAGAAAATTAATTCTACTCAGATGATTTGTAAATAAAAAACAATTGTAACAGATTTTAAATATGGCATGCTTATCTCAAACAAGAAATAAGTATTTTTGGAATATGATAAAATTTGACTTAAAAAGAAAATTGCATTCCCCCCCCCCTCTCTCTCTCTCTCTCTCTCTCTCTCTCTCTCTCTCTCTCTCTCTCTCTCTCAAAATACTCACAATTATATATATATATATATATATATATATATATATATATATATATATATATATATATATATATATATATATCACAAATATAATGTTATAATAATGTCTGATGCCTTTGTTGTAAAGTGAACTAGAAATGGCTGCATTTGTTGTTGTAATAATATATATATATATATATATATATATATATATATATATATATATTATATATATATATATATATATATATATATATATATATATATATTTATATGTGTGTGTGAGGGTGTATATGTGTATGTGTGCGTGTGAGTATGTGTATGTGTGCGTAAGCGCGTGTTCATGCATCTCACATTTATTTACATGAAATTAAACATAATGAAGTTACATGCTACATCAAACAAACTTATCCTAAAGACAACCGAACATTCACCATCCAACATCCCAAACATCCTTCACAAGAATTAAAAGCCTTTTAAAACCCTCACCCTTCCACCTGCTCTCTCATATGCCGGAGTTCCTGAGGTTTCTTCTTCTTCAACGAGACGACAGAACAGCAGAACAGAACGGTATCGATAAAGAACAGCACCAGCATGAAGCCGTATTGGTAGCCCCATCTCAGTGCGCTATCTGTAGAGGTGAATGTCATCAAAATTAGTCAAGAGATGTAGCCTGGCCCAGTCCTTGGGTCCAGCCCCACCTCTCTCTTTAAAGGTTTAAGGGCCTCTCATGAATGGCAGAGGCAAGGGACAGTGACATTCCCCTAGCTAACAGGACAATGTCCTAGCTAGCAGGACAATCCCCTAGCTAGCAGGAAAATGACCTAGTTAGCAGGAAAATGCCCTAGCTAGCAGGATAATGCCCTAGCTAGCATTACAATGCCCTAGTTAGCAGGATAATGCCCTAGCTAGCAGGAAAATCCCCTAGCTAGTAGGAAAATCCCCTAGCTAGCAGGACAATATCCTAGTTAGCAGGATAATCCTTAGCTAGCAGGAAAATCCCCCAACTAGCAGGAAAATCCCCTAGCTAGCAGGAAAATCCCCAAGCTAGCAGGACAATGCCCTAGTTAGCAGGATAATGACCTAGCTAACAGGAAAATCCCCTAGTTAGCAGGACCATGCCCTAGCTAGCAGGAAAATCCCCTTGCTAGCAGGACAAGGCCCTAGCTAGCAGGACAATGCCCTAGCTAACAGGACAATGCCCTAGCTAGCAGGACAATGCCCTAGCTAGCAGGACAATGCCCTAGCTAGCAGGAAAATCCCCTTGCTAGCAGGAAAATGCCTTAGCCAGCAGGACAAGGCCCTAGCTAGCAGGACAAGGCCCTAACTAGCAGGACAAGGCCCTAGCTAGCAGGAAAATCCCCTAGCTAGCAGGATAATGCCCTAGCTAATAAGACAATGTCCTAGCCAGCAGGACAACGCACTAGCTAGCAGGACAATGCCCTACAGAATGACCATCTATACATATCATTAGCGCCTAAGCCGCTCTCCACCCAAACTAGGACCATGGAGAGCCAAGCAATGGCTGTTGATGACTCAGCAGGTAGACATATAGGCCCCCCTAACCAAACACCTTCATCCTTAGCTCATAAGGATAGTGAGATTTTAAAGGCCGCTCATGGATGGCAGAGACAAGGGACAGTCACACTGCCTCAGCTAGCAGGACAACGCCCTGGAGACTGACCGTATATATAGATAGGATCAGCGCCCAAGCAAGGACCAAGGAGGTCCAGGCAATGGCCCAGCAAGTAGACCTATAGGCTCCGACAAATTTACAGGTAATAACCAAAACAAAAATCAAAGAAATCAAAATTCTCTGTGATACAATTCAAAATAAGCACAATTTTTGTTCTATTATCGTGTATTAGACCCTTATATTTCAATAGTGTAAATTCACGTCCATTTTTAATCTTTTTTTAAAAGTAATTTTTATTTTATTACCATGTTTTATACAGTCTCATATTCTAATATTGTAAATTCACGTCCCTTTTCTTAACCTCTCTTTAAATGTAATTTTTATTCTATTATTATGTATTAGACCCTTCTTATATTTTAATATTGTAAATTCACGGGCCATTTTTTAGTCTTTTTAAATGTAATTTTTATTCTATTATGTATTACACCTTTCTTGTATTTTAATGTTGTAAATTCACGTCCCATTTCTTAATCTCTTTTTAATGTAATTTTTATTATTTAAATATTAATTTTTATTATTATGCATTGGGCCCTTAAATTTTAATAGTGTAAATTCACGTCCCAGTTTTTAATATCTTTAAATGTTTAGATACGAAAGTTGTAATGGACACCCCTCCTTAAAAATTTCTGGCTACGCCACTGTAACTTCTCCCTGGTTAATCAGGCGTCCCTAAATATTATTCGTCTTGTTCCTTTTCATGGATAATACTATAATGCAAAGAATTCCAGAGTAATACGACATCTCTAAATAACTTGAAGAAACCAACAGTATACTTATGAAAATGGAATTCGAAGATTATTCTAACAAACATTATACAAAAGGTTAATTTGATATTTCTACATCGTATCATGGGCAGATTTTGGAAAACAATATTCAAATGCAATTATTTTATTGTTCAAGACACCAGGAAGGGGTAGGGTTAAAATGATTTATGAACGATAGATATATAAAATGGATATTTTACGTTTTAAAAAGCACATTGAGGATACTGGAGATCTGTGACATGAAATTGGGGCAAAAGGACACACAGACGAAGCATCATCGTAGTTTGTTTTCAAATACTGAGGCACTTCAAGTGAAAATGAAAACTTAAATATTTTTTCTTTAATATTTTTCTTTGTGATTATTTTTACAGTTATATTTCTTTAAAAGCACGAATCAGTTATCCTTTTATTTTTGCATTCTAGCACAAACAATATAATCTTCATATATGCATATAAATTTTCTGTTAATGGGAAACAGGGTGCCGGTTTAGTATATAGCCTACCTTTCGAATATGGCCTACGAAATTCTATCTGTTTTAGTATGTGGCCTGACCTAACTTAACCTAACCTTACCTAACCTAGTAAGCCAGGTGGGCCATATACTAAACCAGAATAAAAAAGGTAGCCTAACCTAACCTAACCTTACCTAACATAACCTTACCTAAACTAACCTAACCTAACCTAGCAAGCCAGGTAGGCCACATACTAAACCAGAATAAAAAAGGTAGCCTTACCTAACCTAACCTTACCTAAACTAACCTAGCAAGCCAGGTAGGCCACATACTAAGCCAGAATAAAAAAGGTAGCCTAACCTAACCTAACCTTACCTATCATAACCTTACCTAAACTAACCTAACCTAACCTAGCAAGCCAGGTAGGCCACATACTAAACCAGAATAAAAAAGGTAGCCTTACCTAACCTAACCTTACCTAAACTAACCTAGCAAGCCAGGTAGGCCACATACTAAACCAGAATAAAAAAGGTAGCCTAACCTAACCTAACCTTACCTATCATAACCTTACCTAAACTAACCTAACCTAACCTAGCAAGCCAGGTAGGCCACATACTAAACCAGAATAAAAAAGATAGGCCACATATTAAACCGGCACCGGAAACAGTAATTAAATCTGATAACCGACAGCAATACTGTATTCATAAAATATCTTTGATTTTCTTAATCCATCCCTTAACAATGGGCAAAGAAAACACCGTATAAAATGAAAATAAAAAAACCTCCAAGATACAAAAAAGGAAAATTCTATATCTAAAAAATATAATTACAGATTCTATTACTGCTCTTCTAGGACACTCCAAAATCAAACCATTGTTCTCTAGACTTGGGTAGGGCCATGGCCTCTGTACCATAATCTTCCACTGTCTTGGGCTAGAGTTCTCTTGCCTTTCCTTATAGTTGAGAGAGAGAGAGAGAGAGAGAGAGAGAGAGAGAGAGAGAGAGAGAGAGAGAGAGAGAGAGAGAGAGAGAGATAAATCATTAGAAAGTCGATCCATAGCAGACTACGCTAGACCGAATGGGGCAAAGATGGAAATGGCGTCAAAAAATAGGGACGGGTCTTGAACAAAGGAGAATAAGAGAGAGAGAGAGAGAGAGAGAGAGAGAGAGAGAGAGGAGAGAGAGAGAGAGAGAGAGAGAGAGAGAGAGAGAGAGAGAGAGAGAGAGAGATATTACCTTTAAACCAACAATCAGCCGGTAGGAAATCACCCCTCGGTCTATTGAGCTGGAAGCGATCTTCAGGGGGCAGATGGGCGCCTGTAATGGCCACAATAAGCGGAAGAGCCCAGCCGAAGAAGCTATAGGCAGCATACAGGCCCTTCCCATCACGAGTCCTGCAGGATCTGAAAGGATATTCTGGTTATTTCAGTATTTTCCTTAGATTAATATCAAATTACTAGACTGAATGGTTCATTTCTGATGTGGTTTGTTGTTGTTGTTGTTATTATTTAAGCTACAACCCTAAGCCCAAGGGCTCCAACAGGGAAAATAGCCCACAGAGGAAAGGAAATAAGGAAATAAATAAACTACAAGAGAAGTAACTAACAATTAACATAAAATATTTTAAGAACAGCAACATGACAATAAATATTTCAAATATACATATATATATATATATATATATATATATATATATATATTCTAAATATATATATAAATTTATATCATAAATATATATATATATATATATATATATATATATATATATATATATATATACATATATATATATATATACAGTATATATATATATGTGTGTGTATATATATATATATACATATATATATATATATATATATATATATATATATATATATATATATATATATATACATATATATATATATATATACATATATATACACATACTAGAAAACCAAAAAAAAAACACGAGGAAGATATAGAAGATTGAATAGTGTGCCCAAGTGTATCCTCAAGCAAAAGACCTCTACCTCAAAAGACAGTGGAAGAACATGATACAGAGGCTGTGGCACTGCCCAAGACTCGGGCACAATGACTCTCACCTGATGCAAAACCATACGTGAAAGCAGACCAACGTCAGCCAGAAATATGTGGCCAGAATTCCCAAGTGATTCATAGTTCCTGAAACGAAAACAAAATACAATCGTCTGTTGTAGTCCAAAGGTAGAAATACTTTAAATATTTAAATTTATGAAACAAAAACACAAGAGGATCCTCTGTTGTAATTCCCAAGATATACATACTTTAAATACTAACATTTATGAAATTCGTGAAATAAAAACACAAGAGGATCCTCTGTTGTAATTCCCAAGATATACATACTTTAAATACTAACATTTATGAAATTCGTGAAATAAAAACACAAGAGAATCTTCTGTTGTTATTTTTAAGATAGACATACTTTAAATACCTACATTTATGAAATTCAAGTATGTCTACCTTTGGACTACAACAGACGATTGTATTTTGTGTTCGTTTCATGAATTTAAGCATTTCAGTTATGTCTTTCTTTGGGAGTACAACAGAGGATTCTCTTGTGTTTTTATTTCATGAATTTCATAAATGTAAGTATTTAAAGTATGTCCATCTTTGGGAATACAACAGAGGATTCTCTCGTGTTTTTATTTCATGAAATACTTAAAATTATGAAACAAAAAACAGAAAAGAATCATCTGTTGTAATTTTAGAGATAATCATAACTGAAATGCTTAAATTTTATGAAACACACATACAAGAGAATCCTCTGTTGTAATCACAAATGTAGACATACTTCAGAATGTTTAAATTCGTGTCCCTCATTTTATCTTCTGTTAATTGGCTTTCTCTACAATTTAAATATGTTAATGAATGAAACAGTGTCTAACTTTACCATATATTGGTAACTGAATACGTTAATGTTAAAAATTTCCGATAAATAACTAACTCTATCTACATTATTCTGTCGGTAATTGCAAGTTTAATTTTCATCAAATACTATTTATAAACATCTTTACTTTCACGAATATTAGTAATTAAATAGTAATACAATCACCATACCTTCAGTACATACTAGCAAAAAAAAAAAAAAAGAGCTTTGTCTACATAGGTATTCCATAGCATTTTCATTTTTGTATGTTGATATAAAATTACCAGTATGCAGTTACCAACATTACTCAATCTTATTACTGTGACTAAATCAGCTATGTAAGAGTCCACTTTGACTCACTGGGCAGGTTAATCTCTTCCTTTTAATAATAATAATAATAATAATAATAATAATAATAATAATAATAGTAACTTGAAGAAAACACCATGGCGTGTCTAAGAACTTGGGTATTAAAATTCTAGTTATATACGTTGTATATCTAAAAAATACAGGAGCTTTAGCACTTTTTACAAAGTGCCTCTTCAGTTTTGAAATATACAATGTATGTAAACTGGATTTATAATAATAATAATAATAATAATAATAATAATAATAATTATTATCATTATTATTATTATTATTATTATTATTATTATTATTATCAAAGTGAGGACCGAAGAGAGGGAAAGACCTCTTCTGTTCCTCTTTTGATGTCTGCTGCCCCCCAAAATTAGAAGTAAGTCCCTTTGTAAATAGAATAGATTATGACCATACCTATAAAAGAGCAGAAGAATCCCAGAGAAGCCTCTTGCTGCTGTCTGTTGACGATAATCGACGTGAAAGCTAAGAGAAGCGCCAATAGAAACGAGATCACACAGCGGTCTAGGTTACTCGATCTGGGATTTCTGAAGCACGCGTAAATGAGCAAAGACGCTGCGATGCATATACAGGAAATGACCATGAACACGAGGTCGACGAGTACGTGTCTGGTACGGCAGTAGTGATCGGTCTTTTCGTAACAGGCGAAAGCTTCTTCTTTGATTCCTCCGTCTGGATGGGAATGGAAATCAATACAGTATTGCCTGGGAGGTATCATTGGTAAAAAGTCATCTTGCGTGCTAAGCCAACCAGTCTCCAAAACGCTGTATTTTTCGTAATGCAGAGCCAAAGGACATTGGGGAAAGCCGTAAAGGATTTGTAAATTATTTGGGGGATGTACTTCAATATTTGTATTTTTGGTAGAGAAGAATCTTGGAGTCCACACGACGTCGTTTTTCGAGACGCAACCTTCACCAAACACCATACCTTTTGGACAACATTTTCTAATGCAAATGCTCCTTTGACACTTTACATCTTCATCTTTCGCCTTAATGGCATCATAGTCGTGACAAAACTCAACCGCGAAGACGGGCTCCTTTTTCCCAGAAGGTTCAAAGAGGGCTTCCATGCAAAATTCTTCCACAAGCCATTCGTTTCCCCCAGGGGTTGTCCAGGGGAATAACGTAGAGCCTTTGACATATATGAAGTTCAGAAGACTATTTACTATGACCTGCCGTATCTTGTGATCGTCTCCACCGCATTTGCGATCCCACATTTCATGTCCTTGAATGATTATAGGCAAAACGGACCTGGCTTTGGGTAGCTTCACTGACACTGAGATGTCCACAGGCCGATAGGGAACGCATGATTTGCCTGAGAGGGCGTATCCCGGGCTGCAGCATCTCTTGATTGACACTCCTGATTTTTCAGATGAGGATGAACTGTTCACATAAGGCACTAGTAACACAAAAGTGAGCCACTTGAAACTTAAAAGCATTTCTATTTCGGGGTTTCAACAGTGACCCGTATTGAATGAGCAATCGTCATCAAACCTTCTACCATTTACAGAATTATTGTGTCCCCAAGTTATAGAACGGCTGAACGTGAATTATTCTCCTTTGGGTGAACATTTAGGATCTGAAAGTAAAGGTAAACAAACTTATATTAGAAGCATATCAATCTTTAAGTACCAATAATTCTTACTTATATAACACCAAGAGCATCATGATAAGAAATAATATCTAATAAATAAATGGAACAAACTTCAGCTATACGTAAACAACAACAACAAAAACCAACAACAACAACAACAACAACAATAATAATAATAATAATAATAATAATAATAATAATAGACACCTCTTCACACCACACCAGCCAATCAATTTTCTTATGACCTGAGCAATGATGAAAATAATATTACCAAGTTTCATACTATTCAATAATGAAAAAAAAAAAAATCATCTAACCTCATGAAACACAGGAAGAGTTCCACGAGTATAATCTGTATTTCCAAAACCACTAGTCTTTGGGCAAGTGCATTCTAAAACATTGGCCCATGTAAATTACCTGGTTGGGTAATCACCAATAAATGAAAGACAAAAAGTCATGTGGCCCCTTTTTGTAGCAAGGAAAAAGGACTTGAAACTAACCCATAAAGGAGCCCCTTTTTACAGCAAAGACAAAGGACTTGAAACTAAACCTAAAGGAGCACCTTTTTGCAGCAAGGACAAAGGACTTGAAACTAAACCTAAAAAGAGTCCCTTTTTATAGCATGGATGAAGGACTTGAAACTCATCCTAAAAGGAGCCATCTTTTGAAGCAAAGACAAAGGACTTGAAACTAAACCTGAAAAGAGCACCTTTTTGCAGCAAGGACAAAGGACTTGAAACTAAACCTAAAAAGGCCACCTTTTTGCAGCAAGGACAAAGGACTTGAAACTAAACCTGAAAAGAGCCCCTTTTTGCAGCAAGGACAAAGGACTTGAAACTAAACCTAAAAAGGGCACCTTTTTGCAGCAAGGACAAAGGACTTGAAACTAAACCTAAAAAGGGCACCTTTTTGCAGCAAGGACAAAGGACTTGAAACTAAACCTAAAAAGGCCACCTTTTTGCAGCAAGGACAAAGGACTTGAAACTAAACCTGAAAAGAGCCCCTTTTTGCAGCAAGGACAAAGGACTTGAAACTAAACCTAAAAAGGGCACCTTTTTGCAGCAAGGACAAAGGACTTGAAACTAAACCTAAAAAGGGCACCTTTTTGCAGCAAGGACAAAGGACTTGAAACTAAACCTGAAAAGAGCACCTTTTTGCAGCAAGGACAAAGGATTTTAAAATAAACCTAAAAAGAGCATCTTTTTGTAGCAAGGACAAAGGACTTGAAACTAAACCCGAAAAGAGCACCTTTTTGCAGCAAGGACAAAGGACTTGAAACTAAACCTAAAAAGGGCACCTTTTTGCAGCAAGGACAAAGGACTTGAAACTAAACCTGAAAAGGGCACCTTTTTGCAGCAAGGACAAAGGACTTGAAACTAAACCTGAAAAGAGCACCTTTTTGCAGCAAGGACAAAGGACTTGAAACTAAACCTAAAAAGGCCACCTTTTTGCAGCAAGGACAAAGGACTTGAAACTAAACCTGAAAAGAGCACCTTTTTGCAGCAAGGACAAAGGACTTGAAACTAAACCTGAAAAGAGCACCTTTTTGCAGCAAGGACAAAGGACTTGAAACTAAACCTGAAAAGAGCACCTTTTTGCAGCAAGGACAAAGGACTTGAAACTAAACCTAAAAAGGCCACCTTTTTGCAGCAAGGACAAAGGACTTGAAACTAAACCTGAAAAGAGCACCTTTTTGCAGCAAGGACAAAGGACTTGAAACTAAACCTAAAAAGGGCACCTTTTTGCAGCAAGGACAAAGGACTTGAAACTAAACCTGAAAAGGGCACCTTTTTGCAGCAAGGACAAAGGACTTTAAAATAAACCTGAAAAGAGCACCTTTTTGCAGCAAGGACAAAGGGCTTGAAACTAAACCTGAAAAGAGCACCTTTTTGCAGCAAGGACAAAGGACTTGAAACTAAACCTAAAAAGGCCACCTTTTTGCAGAAAGGACAAAGGACTTGAAACTAAACCTGAAAAGAGCACCTTTTTGCAGCAAGGACAAAGGACTTGAAACTAAACCTGAAAAGAGCACCTTTTTGCAGCAAGGACAAAGGACTTGAGACTAAACCTGAAAAGGGCACCCTTTTGCAGCAAGGACAAAGGACTTTAAAATAAACCTGAAAAGAGCACCTTTTTGCAGCAAGGACAAAGGACTTGAAACTAAACCTGAAAAGAGCACCTTATTGCAGCAAGGACAAAGGACTTGAAACTAAACCTAAAAAGGCCACCTTTTTGCAGCAAGGACAAAGGACTTGAAACTAAGAGCACCTTTTTGCAGCAAGGACAAAGGACTTGAAACTAAACCTGAAAAGAGCACCTTTTTGCAGCAAGGACAAAGGACTTGAAACTAAACCTGAAAAGAGCACCTTTTTGCAGCAAGGACAAAAGACTTGAAACTAAACCTGAAAAGGGCACCTTTTTGCAGCAAGGACAAAGGACTTGAAACTAAACCTGAAAAGAGCACCTTATTGCAGCAAGGACAAAGGACTTGAGACTAAACCTAAAGAGGGCACCTTTTTGCAGCAAGGACAAAGGACTTGAAACTAAACCTGAAAAGAGCACCTTTTTGCGGCAAGGACAAAGGACTTGAAACTAAACCTAAAGAGGGCACCTTTTTGCAGCAAGGACAAAGGACTTGAAACTAAACCTGAAATGAGCACCTTTTTGCAGCAAGGACAAAGGACTTGAAACTAAACCTAAAAAGGGCCCCTTTTTGCAGCAAGGACAAAGGACTTGAAACTAAACCTGAAAAGGGCACCTTTTTGCAGCAAGGACAAAGGACTTGAAACTAAACCTGAAAAGAGCACCTTTTTGCAGCAAGGACAAAGGACTTGAAACTAAACCTGAAAAGAGCACCTTTTACAGCAAGGACAAAGGACTTGAAACTAAACCTGAAAAGAGCACCTTTTTGCAGCAAGGACAAAGGACTTGAAACTAAACCTAAAAAGGGCCCCTTTTTGCAGCAAGGACAAAGGACTTGAGACTAAACCTGAAAAGGGCACCCTTTTGCAGCAAGGACAAAGGACTTTAAAATAAACCTGAAAAGAGCACCTTTTTGCAGCAAGGACAAAGGACTTGAAACTAAACCTGAAAAGAGCACCTTATTGCAGCAAGGACAAAGGACTTGAAACTAAACCTAAAAAGGCCACCTTTTTGCAGCAAGGACAAAGGACTTGAAACTAAGAGCATCTTTTTGCAGCAAGGACAAAGGACTTGAAACTAAACCTGAAAAGAGCACCTTTTTGCAGCAAGGACAAAGGACTTGAAACTAAACCTGAAAAGAGCACCTTTTTGCAGCAAGGACAAAGGACTTGAGACTAAACCTGAAAAGGGCACCCTTTTGCAGCAAGGACAAAGGACTTTAAAATAAACCTGAAAAGAGCACCTTTTACAGCAAGGACAAAGGACTTGAAACTAAACCTGAAAAGGGCACCTTTTTGCAGCAAGGACAAAGGACTTGAAACTAAACCTGAAAAGAACACCTTTTTGCAGCAAGGACAAAGGACTTGAAACTAAACCTGAAAAGAGCACCTTTTACAGCAAGGACAAAGGACTTGAAACTAAACCTGAAAAGAGCACCTTTTACAGCAAGGACAAAGGACTTGAAACTAAACCTGAAAAGGGCACCTTTTTGCAGCAAGGACAAAGGAGTTGAAACTAAACCTAAAAAGAGTCCCTTTTTACAGCAAGGACAAAGGACTTGAAACTAACCCACAGAGCTGCTTTTTACAGCAAGGACAAAGGACTTGAAACTAACCCATAGAGCCCCTTTTTACAGCAAGGATAAAGGACTTGAAACTAAACCTAAAGGAGCACCTTTTTGCAGCAAGGACAAGGGACTTGAAACTAACCCATAGAGCCCATTTTTACAGCAAGGACGAAGGACTTGAAACGCATCCTAAAAGGAGCAACCTTATGAAGCAGACAAAGGACTAGAAACTAAACCTGAAAAGAGCCCCTTTTTGCAGCAAGGACAAAGGACTTGAAACTAATCCTGAAAAAAAGCCACTTTTGCAGCAAGGACAAAGGAGTTAAAACTTATCCTAAATAGAGCAAAATACTTATCTAAATTCAATTTAAAAAATTCTATATGAAAGAATAACTTATCCTCAGTAAATTTGTCAGAAAATTACAAAATTCTCAAAATTGGCAAGAATTTCAAAAACATATCTTCCGCAATATTTCTAGGATATTGTGGAAATCAAAATAAAAAGACACACTACAACAAAACAGCTATGGAGATTTGAATGAAAAGTTAATGCTAATAAAAATAAAACAAAAATTAGCCTAATGTCTTGAAAACTAACTGAGCAATAAAAAAATTATATGAATTCGGTATACATAATGTCCATTTGCAAGTTTTTTTTTTCTTTTCAACCATGATTAAAGATTTAGATCAGAAGTTATTCACTCTTTTCTGAGATGGGGTGTGGATTGAGGCCGCAGTATTGCCAGTTTGGCCTATTTTTCAGACCAAAAAAACTCAAATTTGGACTTTTTAAAAAATTGGTTGGCCTTAAGTTATATGAAAAAAGCCGGGCCTTACATACTATATATTTGGCCTTTTTCTACTAATGGTTTGGCCTTTTAAAGCTTCTGTTGATTAGAAGTTGGCCATTTTTCATATAGAAAACCTGGCAACCCTGAATTTGAGGGTGTCCTTTTTCCAAGCACCAGCTGCACCAGGGGTAGAGGCGGCCACCCCCCCTCTACCCTCAGTGCAGCATAGGAGGTGGAATGTTGAGGATTACTATTGGAGGTTGATTATGAATTTTTTTCTCCGGCTATGCTTATTCTTTCTATTTCCCTTTACGAAGTTTACTAAGCCTTTGCCGTTATGCATTGTGTTGGCCTACAAATTATGCTGTACATAAAGCCAAATGAAACAATTATGAATAACAAATACTGGAGGTTTATTTTCGTCATAAATAACTAGCATAAATAATGTATGAGCGGGTGTGTGTACACCAATAAAGAGGGCGAGTCCTAAAATTTCGTATAATGTACATACATACATACATACATATATACAGAGAGAGAGAGAGAGAGAGAGAGAGAGAGAGAGAGAGAGAGAGAGAGAGAGAGAGAGAGAGAGAGAGAATGTTAACACACACACACACACACACACACACGCACACATATATATATATATATATATATATATATATATATATATATATATATATATATATATATATATATATATATATATATATATATATATATACATATATGTGTGTATGCGTATGTGTGTTATATACTCTCTCTCTCTCTCTCTCTCTCTCTCTCTCTCTCTCTCTCTCTCTCTCTCTATATATATATATATATATATATATATATATATAATATATATAGGCAATGTAAAATATCGATGAAAAAAACATACACTTAAAATTATCCCTTGTAATAAATATTTTAATTATTAATAAAGAAAGGAGGGAAAGTTGGAACAACCCAAACATTTCTGCCAACCGTACGACGTTGGTCAGAATAAAGAATAAAACCATAATAGATAAATTTTCTAAAAATAATGACATAAACATATCGCACTGTTTATGGATTATTAAAGGGTGGGCCTTTTAAATACCCACGCACCACACCCACCGCTAGAAAACATTAAAGAAATAAAGAAAATTCAGGTCGAAATATGGCATGAGCGGTTCTGTGCCGTTGCCACAGATGTCGTACTATTTTCCACTGTATTCAACTTGATTTCAGAGGGATGATAGAAAATTGCCTGAAATAACCATATGAGTCCCTTAAAGTTTCGCTCTACTTAACAGCTAAACTGAACATCCATGAAACAACGAATGGACTAAATGTTATAAACTTAAACGAAACATTCAGATAAGGGAAAAGGAACAATCATAACTAACCAGTGTTGCCAGATGGGTTAGTCTAAAAGTCCCTAAAACTCGTGATAAAAAATCCCCCAAAACCACCCAAAAAATCCCCATTTCCAGAAATATATTTTCTTCTATAGAAATTACTCACTATACTTCATGTAATTGTAAATAAACTAATTGAAACAATATAAAGGTTTACTCATCTCTGTTACTTTTTAATAGAAATATGTACAGAATATCGTCACCAGTCATCCACAATCCCCAAATCTAAGGATAAATTCCTAAATGTAAAGAAAAATCCCCAAATCTAGGAATAAATCCCCATATCTGGCACCACTGTAACTAAGTCCCACAATTCATACAAAGAGAACTAAGAATATGATTCTTAAACGTCTGGCAGAGAGGGCGTCGGCGTACGCAGCTAAGCTAGAGTAAGACAATATATTTAGACCTTGGATAAGATCATAAGACCTAAACAGCTGTGCGTGTAATTCATGCGAACTACTTGTTTGTTCGTATGTTGTTGGTTTTTCTTTTACGTGGGTGTTGGGATGACATTCTGAGTCTAGACACTACACATTGCAAAGGAAAGACCATCATCTGCACATTTGCTTAGTTTTAAGAGGAGTTTTGATATTATTATTATTATTATAATTATTATTACTTGCTAAGCTAAAGCCCTAGTTAGAAAAGTAGGATTCTATAAGCCCAAGGGCTCCAACAGGGAAAACAACCCAGTAAGGAAAGGAAATAAGGAAATAAATAAAATACAAGAAAAGCAATGAGAAATTAAAACATTTTAAGAATAGCAACAACATTAAAATAGATCGGTGCTACTATAGCGTGAGGTCTACCACACTATAGCGTGAGATCTACCTCCCGTTAGTACTATAGCGTGAGGTCTACCACACTAGCGTGAGATCTACCAAGGCCAATGAGATCTACCTCCCGTTAGTACTATAGCGTGAGGTCTACTGCTGAATTATTCGTCCCTCATAGATACAACACATTTCATACATTTGTTTAAGCAATAAACACTTAATTTAAACATATCTTAGAAATTACTTAAATAGATAATTGGATTTCTAATTACATTAAAAAAGTAATAAAGGTAAAAATAAACATGTAATATATTTCCATACATTTATTCTAGCGGTACACTCTTCGTACATCAAACATGTCATATATTTCCATACATTTATTCTAGCGATACACACTTCGTACATCTTCTAAGAATGACACAAATAGATCTGCTTCTTGAACTGTATCCAAGAGATTGTGTTCTCTTAAAAAGGCGAGTGCTGCTTCTTCTGTCAGAATGACTCTTCTATAAAACTCCTTCAGCAACATTTTTAGTACCCTCAATCGATGATATCTCTTTTAGGCCGAGGGAAAAACTGATTTAGGAGCTGTAGGACGCGGTAGACCTCACCCTCAACCTGGGTAGGCGACATATGGCGGTAGACCTCACACTATAGTAGCACCAATAGATATTTCTATATAAACTATAATTTATATTAAGAAGCAAGAGGAAGATAAATAAGATATAGTAGTGTGCTTGAATGTACCCTCAAGTAAGATAACTCTACCCCAAATAGTGAAAGACCCTGACACAGAGGCTATGGACCTACCCAAGACTAAAGAACAATGGTTTGATTTTGGAGTGTCCTTCTCCTAAAAGAGCTGCTTACCATAGCTAAAGAGTCTCTTCTACCCTTACCAAGAGGAAAGTGGCCACTGAACAATTGCAGTTTAGTAGTTAACCCCTTGAACGAAGAAGAATTGTTTGGTAATCTCAGTGTTGTCATGTGTTTGAGGATATAGGAACATGTGGAAAGACTAGGCTAGACTATTCGGTGTATGTGTAGGCAAAAGGAAAATAAGCCGTAACCATAGAGAAGGAGCCAATGTAGTACTGTCTGGCCAGTCAAAGGACCCAATGACTCCCTACCGGTAGTATCTCAACGGGTGGCTGATGCCCTGGTCATCCTAATACTCTCTCTCTCTCTCTCTCTCTCTCTCTCTCTCTCTCTCTCTCTCTCTCTCTCTCTCTCTCTCTCTCTCTCTATATATATATATATATATATATATATATATATATATATATAATATGTGTGTTTATATATGTCTGAGTGTAAATTAAACATGTGATAGTAAACAAAATGAGATTATGAAATTTAAAATACCACTTTCTCTAAAACGATAAGTATTTAGTCAGATGGTCCTACCAGAATTAACTTATGCATCAGAAACTTGGAGCCTTACTAAAGCTTTAGAAAATAAGCTAGTTAAAACTCAAAGACCATTGGAAAGAATAATAAAAAAAAAAAATTCCATGACCTAAGATCTAGTTGTGGCGAAAATTTCTTCAAAATCTCTCAAGTAGTTTTGACGTTATTTTTCAAATGGCGAAAAATGCTACCGGATCCGGATCAGATCTAAAACTCAATGGGGTCGTCCATGGCCTATGGTCTATCTATAGTGAAAATTTCGTCAAAATCTGTTGAGTAGTTTTAACGTAATCCTGTCCACAGACACACAGACTTATGTCCACAGACACAGAAAAATTAATAAGCCGACTCGATCGCATAACCTCATTGCCGGGGTAAATATCAATCGGTCAGCAATCTTTTGGTATCAAGCTAAATCTATGATAATTTTTTATTATTACCGTCATTATCCTATTGAAAAGTCATT
Source organism: Palaemon carinicauda (assembly GCF_036898095.1). NCBI lineage: Eukaryota > Metazoa > Arthropoda > Malacostraca > Decapoda > Palaemonidae > Palaemon > Palaemon carinicauda. The sequence goes on from NC_090741.1 coordinate 63,832,311, forward strand.
GAAAAAAGTAAAAATCTATCTATATCTATTTACCAAGGCACTTCCCCCAAATTTGGGGGTAGCCGACATAACAACAAAATCAAAAGGGAACTTTTCCTCTCTTTGCTCCTCCCAGCCTGATGAGGAATTCACCCGAGTTTGGTTGGTACAGCTAAGGTGGCACAATCCACCCTTCCCCGTTATCCACCACAAATGAAGCTTCATATGCTAAATCTCCTACTGCTGCTACCTCAGCGGTCACCAAGGCGACCGGAGGAAGCAGTAGAGACCATCGGAACTACGTCACAATCGCTAGCCAATTATTCCTATTCCTAGCATACCCTTCTAACTCTCTCATATCTATCCTCCTATCAACTAGAGCTTTCTTCACTCCATCCATCCACCAATATAGATATAAAGGCCAAAAACTACATGTATAAAAAAATCAGATATTGAAGAAAATTTACTTGAATCTGTTGACTTCATGTCGCAACATACATAAACATTTATGAAATAAACACCAATTGTTATGAAACCCAATAAAATATCCAGATTTTTCAAAGAAAAAAAAATTGCCTTGATTTCTCTCATAACAAAAAACATTCTTCAAAAAAAAAAAAAAGTTCAAATATATTACTAATCAATACCTTTGACAAAGCCGTAGAAGAAGATCGTGTTTACAAGATTGCTTTGAGATTTTAGCAAACGTCTCGACTTCAGCAATAAGGAAGCGCTGTCCTCGGATGCTCGTACTAAACTAAACCATTTAAGAAGTTACCAACCATTTGCGAAATTGCGATCTGGTGTGGTAATGCGTTTAAGCCCACACTATCGTACGTGGGGCAGAAACACTCTCTCTCTCTCTCTCTCTCTCTCTCTCTCTCTCTCTCTCTCTCTCTCTCTCTCTCTCTCTCTCTCTCTCTCTCTAAGTTCTAAGCGTGCAAACTTATTTCTTAATGTTTAAACGACTAGTTTGTATGTAAAGAATTTGACTATGAAGCAAAGGTCGAGAAACGGAGCAAAAGAAAGTAGGCTAAAAGCTAAAGTAGAGTAAAAGCTAAAGCAGGCTAAAAGCTAAAGTAAGCGAAAGCTAAAGTAGGCAAAAGCTAAAGTAGGCTAAAACCTAAAGTAGGCTAAAACCTAAAGTAGGGTAAAAGCTAAAGCAGGCTAAAAGCTAAAGTAAGCGAAAGCTAAATTAGGCAACAATCTAAAGTAGGCTAAAAGCTAAAATAGGAAAAAAGCTAAAGTAGGAAAAAAAGCTAAAGTAGGCTAAAACCTAACGTAGGCTAACAGCTAAAGCAGGCTAAAAGCTAAAGTGGACTGAAAGCCAAAGTAGGCTAAAAGCTAAAGAAACTAAAAGCTAAAGTAGACCAAAAAGTGGTTGCAGAAGGACGTTATAGTATAACGGGGAATGGGGCTCGTCATGAAACCACCCAAGTATCAGGGGTAAAACACGAGGCCAAAAATTGGGTGCAGTCAAGTATATATCTTTATCTATTATTATTATTATTATTATTATTATCATTATTATTATTATTAGCAAAGCTACACCCCTAGTTGGAAAAGCAAGATGCTATAAGCCCAAGGGCTCCAATAAAGAAAAATAGCCCAGTGAGGAAAGGAAATAAGGAAATAAATAAATGAGAACAAATCAACAATAAATCATTCTAAAGACAGTAACAACGTTAGAAACAGATGTCATATACAAACTATAAAAACTCATGTCAGCCTAGTCAACCTAAAAACATTTGGTGCTACTATAGCGTGAGATCTACCTCCCGTTAGTACTATAGCGTGAGGTCTACCGCTGAATTATTCGTCCCTCATAGATAAAACACATTTCATACATTTGTTTAAGCAATAAACACTTAATTTAAACATATCTTAGAAATGACTTAAATAGATAATTGGATTTCTAATTACATTAAAAAAAAGGAATAAAGGTAAAAATAAACATGTTATCATATATTTCCATACATTTATGCTAGCGATACACTCTTCGTACATCAAACATATTATCATATATTTCCATACATTTATGCTAGCGATACTATCTTCGTACATCAAACATGTTATCATATATTTCCATACAATTATTCTAGCGATACACTTCTTCGTACATCAAACAGGTTATCATATATTTCCATACATTTATTCTAGCGATGCACACTTCGTACATCGTCTAAGAATGACACAAATTGATCATTGGAATTTTTTCTCATCACCTTCCAGCAAAAATGATCAAGATGAGACTGGAACAGCTGACGACCAACACCTAGCATTAATCTCTTCAGAATCCAACCACGATCGCTCAATTGCCTGTGTGTGTGCTCCTGTCGCTGGATTCACATAATATTGCTGGTGGTTCACTGTAGAATGCTGATATCGATGATATCTCTTTTAGGCCGAGGGAAAAACTGATTCAGGAGCTCTATTTGCTTCCTTTTTTATGGGCAGGTCACGTGGACAGGTCACGTTTTTGATGGATTCGGGCAGTTCACCTGTTCGATGGTTAGATGCGGGGCTCTGGGACGCTGGTCACGCGGTAGACCTCACCCTCCACTTGGGTAGGCGACATATGGCGGTAGACCTCACACTATAGTAGCACCAAACATTTGCTCCAACTTTGAACTTTTTAAGTTCTACTGATTCAACTACCCGATTAACATCATTCCACAACTTGGTAACAGCTGGAATAACACTTCTGAGGTCAGACCAAAAGAAAAAAAGTTGAAGGAACAGAAAGGATAAAGTTTGGGTTTTGATTCTGTAGGAAAAGATTTAAAAGCTTAAGATAGAGACGACTGGCAAAATCTAACCGAGGCCCTTTACGTCAATAGGCGTAGGAGATGATGATGATGAATATGATGATGATGATGATGAACAATATTAAACCAGATCTTACATACATAAACTATAAAGAGACTTAAGCAGCCTGTTCAATATAAAAACATTCGTAGCAAGTTTGAACTGTTGATAAAGCTAATTCTCTCGAAATATCACCCTTGAGAGAGAGAGAGAGAGAGAGAGAGAGAGAGAGAGAGAGAGAGAGAGAGAGAGAGAGAGAGAGAGAGAGAGAGAGAGAGAGAGAGAGAGAGATTCTTTTTTGCCCCTTTATATTTTGTTTCATGGTCAAACATACGATGAAATAAATCTCCAAGACAACCATTGAAATCGTTTTCTACAAGAACAAAATGATAGAAAACTGTTATTTTTGGGGTAACTATCAGATAGAGAAATAGGTTTTAAGTTATCTTATATATGGAAAAATATATATGAAATTAATAAGAACTGGCAAACACCGGTATAATTTTGACGATATATATAATCAACCTAATAAAACCTAGAATAATATCCCGTTTCGTTTCTAATAATAATAACGCATAAAAAAAAATTTCAAGCACAACTTTTCTTCCTGCTGTTAACGGTTACTAATTAAAGATAAGAATTCTTACAGAAATTAAAAGTTTTCAATAAGTTATATGTAACAGATACAGTATGTCCGTTACTGATGCTGTATCTCACCTGAAACAACAATGGAGTTAATTGGTTATCTGTGATAATCACTGAATGTATCAATGATGAGCTTGGAGTAGGCTTACTGTAATAGACATATCTATGTTAAAGGTAATAGGTATATGATGTATACATGCACACACATACAGTATATATATATATATATATATATATATATATATATACTGTATATAACTGAATGTTGAGGATAATAGGGAGGCAGATATAATTGCTGTTACAGGTGTTGAGGTGCCGGTGATGGGAGATGAGAATGAGAGAGATTACAATAGAGGAAGTGAGGAGAGCACTAGATGAAACGAGAGTAGGAAAAGCATCTAGTATGGATGGTGTGAGAGCTGAGATGTTGAAGGAAGGGGGTGTGACTGTACTTGAATGATTAGTGAGATTGTTTAATATGTGTTTTGTGTTGTCAATGGTATCAGTAGATTGGGTTTGTGTATTGTACCGCTATATAAGGGTAAGGGAGATGTGCACGAGTGTTGTAATTCAAGGGGTATTAGTTTGTTGAGTGTAGTTGGAAAAGTGTATGGTAGAGTACTGATTAATAGGATTAAGGATAAAACAGAGAATGCAATCTTAGAAGTACAGGGTAGTTTTAGAAGAGGTAGGGGTTGTATGAATGAGATTTTTTACAGTTAGGCAGATATGCGAGAAATATTTAGCAAAAGGTAGGGAGGTGTATGTTGCGTTTATGGATCTGGAGAAAGCGTATGATAGAGTTGATAGGGAAGCAATGTGGAATGTGATGAGGTTATATGGAGTTGGCGGAAGGTTGTTGCAAGCAATGAAAAGTCTCTACAAAGGTAGTAAAGCATGTGTAAGGATAGGAAATGAAGTGAGCGATTGGTTTCCGGTGAGTGGGCTGAGACAGGGATGTGTGATGTCACCGTGGTTGTTTAATTTGTTTGTTGATGGAGTGGTGAGAGAGGTGAATGCTCAAGTGCTTGGACGAGGATTGAAACTGGTAGACGAGAATGGCCATGAATGTGAGGTAAATCAGTTGTTGTTTGCAGATGATACCATACTGGTTGCAGACGCGGAAGAGAAGCTTGGCCGATTAGTGAAAAAATTTGGAAGGGTGTGAGAGAGAAGGAAGTTGAGAGTTAATGTGTGTAAGAGTAAGGTTATGAGATGTACGGGAAGGGAAGGTGGTGTGAGGTTGAATGTCATGTTGAATGGAGAGATACTTGAGGAGGAGGATCAGTTTAAGTACTTGGGGTCTGTTGATGCAGCAAATGGTGGAGTGGAAGCAGATGTACGTCAGAGAGTGAATGAAGGATGCAAGGTGTTGAGAGCAGTTAATGGAGTAGTAAAAAATAGAGAGTTGGGCATGAATGTAAAGAGAGTTCTGTATGAGAAAGTGATTGTACCAACTGTGATGTATAGATCGGAGTTGTGGGGAATGAAAGTGATGGAGAGACAGATATTGAATGTGTTTGAGATGAAGTGTCTAAGGAGTATGGCTGGTGTATCTCGAGTAGATAGGGTTAGGAACGAAGTGGTGAGGGTGGAAACGGGTGTAAGAAATGAGTTAGCAGCTAGTGTGGATATGAATGTGCTGAGGTGGTTTGGCCATGTCGAGAGAATGGAAAATGGCTGTCTGCTAAAGAAGGTGGTGAATGCAAGAGTTGATGGGAGAAGTACAAAAGGAAGGCCAAGGTTTGGGTGGATGGATGGAGTGAAGAAAGCTCGGGGTGATAGAAGGATAGATGTGAGAGAGGCAATAGAGCGTGCTAGAAATAGGAATGAATGGCGAGCGATTGTGACACAGTTCTGGTAGGCCCTGCTGCTTCCTCCGGTGCCTTAGATGACCGCGGTGGTAGCTCTGGGTGATAGAAGGATAGATGTGAGAGAGGAAAAAGAGCGTGCTAGAAATAGGAATGAATGGCGAGCGATTGTGACGCAGTTCCGGTAGGCCCTGCTGCTTCCCCCAGTGCCTTGGATGACCATGGAGGTAGCAGCAGTAGGGGATTCAGCGTTATGAAGCTTCATCTGTGGTGGATAACGGGGGAGGGTAGGCTGTGGCCCCCCAGCAGTACCAGCCCAACTCGGTTGAGTCCCTTGTCAGGCTGGGAGGAACATAGAGAGGAGAGGTCCCCTTATTTTGTTTCATTTGTTTGATGTCGGCTACCCCCCAAAATTGGGGGAAGTGCCTTGGTATATGTATGTATATATAACAACAAATGCAGCCGTTTCTGGTCCATTGCAGGACAAAGGCCTAGGACATATCCTTATTCATGTCAAGGGTTTGGCCACTTTTCATCACCACGCTGGCCACTGCGGATTGGTGTTGTTGGGAGATTTTTCGTCTGACCACTCACAAAAAACAAACAAAAAAAAATATTATGGGTAGCCCCAACTAGTACAGCTTTGCTGATCATGGCTATATTCAAATTCTTTCACCACGTTAAGGTATTCCCACTCAGAAAGGAGGTAGGTGTAGATATATACAATATATATACTATATATATATATATATATATATATATATATATATATATATATATATATATATATATATGTTTATACATAATAGGTAAGCATAATGTATATAATGCATATAGGTACTTTGGCCACCTAATCAGGCTAGTCAACATGACGTTGAAACTATCAACGCGCGCTGCCCCATTCACTTCTATGCTGTACACCCCCTATTACTTCAAGGATAAATAAGCCTGTCTCTTCCTATACTTCTTTCATGGCCTCTATATCTTCCTAAATCTCCCTCTTTTCCTAACTCCTGATTCTTCATAATTGAATAGGCCTACTGTTTTTTACCTACCTATCATTCTCCATTCTTCCCATATGACCGAACCATCTCAGAGTGATTCACCGTTCCTACTTTAGTAATCGTATCTCCGAATTTTTCACACTTTAATCTTCCTCTTTTCCTAACTCCTGATCCTTCATAATTGAATAAGCCTACTGTTTTTCACCTACCTATCATTCTTCATTCTTCCCATATGACCGAACCATCTCAGCGTTATTCACCGTTCCTATTTTAGTAATCGTATCTCCGAATTTTTCACACTTTAATTTCCTCTTTTCCTAACTCCTGATCCTTCATAATTGAATAAGCCTACTGTTTTTCACCTACCTATCATTCTTCATTCTTCCCATATGACCGAACCATCTCAGCGTTATTCACCGTTCCTATTTTAGTAATCGTATCTCCGAATTTTTCACACTTTAATCTTCCTCTTTTCCTAACTCCTGATCCTTCATAATTGAATAAGCCTACTGTTTTTCACCTACCTATCATTCTCCATTCTTCCCATATGACTGAACCATCTCAAAGTGATTCACCATTCTTACTTTAGTAATCGTATCTCCGAATTTTCTCACTTTAATTTTTCTTCTTATGCTGCATAGATAACTAAACTTTACACAATTCATATTTTATCAATCTTTTGCATTTAAGATGACAGTTTACTTTAATAAAAAAGAACCTGGTAAAACTTAAAAAAACAAAACAAAAACTTTAAAATGAATATCACATGTCCGAAGTAGCCTATTCAAAACAGACACCAAAAAGGATACTTCTTAATTCATCAGCTTAAAATAATAACATTCGTAAAGTAAACTGACATGTGTGAGAGGCACCAGTTAGGTGATAACTGAGAAGCGAGGTAAATGCAACCAACTTTATCTCGAAGGAGCAAGAGTATATATACAAACAGTTCCAAGCAAGAACGGCACAAAAATTCAAACACAATGATGCAGGAAGATACAGGCATGAACAGGTTATCAGTGTGATGGGCGAGCGATAACGATGATATGCAAAAAACAGAAATGCCATTACAGTGAATGAGCATGTGTGATATAAGTGCGGTACACACGAAATGAACACCCTTTAATTAAGATGCTTTAGGTAACACTATCCAAATCAGCATCTGCAAAAGAGTAAAACAAAATAGGAACCTGATGGTCGACTAGTTCTAAAGAATAATGTCACAATTACTATAGTCAATTCTTTTTAGCGAGGCAGATTTGCACCGACTCGCGGGGGTGCCCTTTGAACTCTGAAAAATTTCCTGATCGCTAATTGGTTGGACAAGATCCTTCTAACCAATCAGCTAGCAGGAAGCTTTTCCGAGCTAAAAGGGCACCGATGCGCCTCATTAAAAAAAATTGAGTATAGGTGAGAAATAAACTAAAAAACATTGTACCTCATAGTCATGCAGCTTTATGGAACTACCTACCAAGTACCTTCCTTCAAATACGACACTGTTAAGCACCTCTTAGGAAAAGTGTTTGACTTAAACCGTATAAAACGAGCTCAGAAAAAGTACTCTTTGGTCTAGCAACTCTTGCGAACAATTTCTGAATTAGCATTTGTAAAACCGGCACATTCATAATGATTCATATTTAAGCAGCTCTTTAGAACATCTAAGTGCATCTAAGGAAAAACATGCGCAAAAGGTTGTGATGGCTGATGTGGTAACGTCCCTGATCAGTGAACGCCAGACTGGGGATCGAGTCCTGCTCAAACTTGATTCTTTGGCCACTGCAACCTCACCATCCTTGAGAGCTAAGGAAGGGGGGGGGGGTGTTTGTGGCGAGCCTGTAGGTCTAACTGCTGAGTCATCAGCAGCCATTGCATGGCCCTCCTTGGTCCTAGCCTGGGTGGAGAGGTTGCTTGGGCGCTGATTATATGTACATATAGTCAGTCTTTAGGGCATTGTCCTGCTTGCTAGGAGGATGTTACTGTCCCTTACCTCTGTTATTCATGAGCGACCTTTAAACCTTTAAAAAGGGTATTTTGTGGCTAAGTAGCTCCTTGGAGCTATGTCCAGCTTAGCATCTATAAAACAGGCACCAACAGAATGACCGAGCAGCTATAAGGAATAGTATCCGAATAACACCTTTGCAGCCTAGCAACTATTATCATTATTATTATTATTATTACTTGCTAAGCTACAACCCTTGTTGGAAAAGCAGGATGCTATAAGCCCAAGTGCCCCAACAGGGAAAATAGCCCAGTGAGGAAAGGAAACAAGGAAAAATAGAATAATTTAAGAAGTGTAACATTAGAATAAAAATCTCCTATATAAACTATAAAACCTTCACAAAACAAGAAGAGAAATAAGATAGAATAGTGTGTAGGTTCAAGAGTGAGGTAGAACATTGGTCTAATGCGGTCTTAGGTACTATTATTATTATTATTATTATTATTATTATTATTATTATTATTATTTGCTAAGCTACAACCCTAGTTGGAAAAGCAGGATGCTATAAGCCCAAGTGCCCCAACAGGGAAAATAGCCCAGTGAGGAAAGGAAAAGAGGAAAATGAAATATCTTAAAAGAGTAATATTAAAATAAAAATCTCCTATATAAACTATAAAAAAAATAACAAAACAAGAAGAGAAATAAGATAGAATAGTGTGCTCTTGTGTACCCTCCAGCAAGAGAACTCTAACCCAAGATAGTGGAAGACCATGGTACAGAGGCTATGGCACTACCCAAAACTAGAGAACAATGGTTTGATTTTGGAGTGTCCTTCTCCTAGAAGAGCTGCTTACCATAGCTAAAGAGTCTCTTCTACCCTTACCAAGAGGAAAGTAGCCACTGAATCATTACAGTGAAAAAGAATTGTTTGATAATCACAGTGTTGTCAGGTGTATGAGGACAGAGGAAGATATGTAAAGAATAGGCCAGACTATTCAGTGTGTGTGTAGGTGTGTGTAGGCAAAGGGAAAATGAACCGTAATCAGAGAGAAGGATCCAATGTAGTAATGTCTGGTCAGTCAAAAGACCCCATACCTCTCTAGCGGTAGTATCTCAACGGGTGGCTGGTGCCCTATTATATATCGAACAGTATAAAAGCAGACAGATGTAAAGCTAACAGTCAAGCAAGTAGGGGAAATAATGTTCAAATTACCACTGACCCTGTATGTGTAACATAGTCTATCATCTCTTGATAACAATTGCCTTCATTAGCATCTGTAAATCAAACAAAAATAGGAGACCACATATAAGAGGCACGCCAGAGATCGATATCCTAAATTCCATCTGTTAAAACAGAAACAACTAGAGAGGCACACAGTAGAGCACAAACCTATACCGTGGCAGCTTATTTCTCGACCTTTCGCTCGACCTTAACCTTGACATTTTACCTTGACATGTATTAATTGGCGTGGATTTTCATACACTCAAATATGAACCAAGTTTGAAGCCTCTGTGACAACGATGTCCAAACTTATGGCTGATTACATAAATTGGACATTTTGCTTGACCGGGACCTTGACACCTTTGATCTTGATCTTCCAATATTTAATATTTTCCAGGTTTTTACATAATAGTTAATCCATGCAAGTTTCACTTCTATACCATTAAAATTGTAGTCAAGAAGCTGTTCACAAACAAACACACATATTTGTAACGCAACCCCAGAAGTTATTAATCACATTCACACACTTTACATTGCAATTCCCGAATTAGCATCTGTAAAAATGAAATACATTATTACTAGCCAAGCTACAACCCTAATTGGAAAAGCAGGATGCTACAAGCCCATGGGCTCCAACAGGAAAAAAAACCCACTAAGGAAAGGAATTACGGAAATAAATAGAATAATGTGCCTGAGTGTACCCTCCATACACAACTTTGCCCTCAAGCAAGAGAACTCTAACCCAAGACAGTGGCAGGCCGTGGTAGAGGCTATGTCACTACCCAAGACAAGAGAACAATGGTTTGGTTTTTGAGTGTCCTTCTCCTAGTAGAGCTGTTTACATTACTAAGGGGTCTCTTCTACCCTTACCAAGAGGAAAGTAGCCACTGGACAATTACAGTACAGGAGTTAACCCGTTGGGCGAAGAAGAATTGTTAGGTGATCTCAGTGTTGTTAGGTGTATGAGGACAGAGGAGAATGTAGAAAGAATAGGCCAGACTATTCTGTGTATGTGTAGGCAAAGGAAAATGGGCAGTAACTAAAGAGAGGGATCCAATGTAATACTGTCTGGCCAGTCAAAGGAACTCTCCTGCTTTAGTACTAGTATCACAACGGGTGGCTAGTGCCCTAGCCAACCTACTACCTGGTCTTTTGTCATAGTTTGCCATACTGATACATGAATCTTTAGTGGACAAAGTTTGAACTTCCGGAGTTTCACTGATTCAACCACTTGGAGGAAAGATAGACTATATTAGGAGAATCACTATATGAACGGTAGAGAGAGAGAGAGAGAGAGAGAGAGAGAGAGAGAGAGAGAGAGAGAGAGTATAAGGCACATCCCAGATATTTCATCATCTCCATTATCCCATTTCCCTTCTGTTCGATCGTCCCCCAATTTCCACCGTGATTCGAACCGTTGCCCCAACCACGGTCTATATATACCTAGACCGTGGCCCCATTCCTGACAATTTGTGCCAGATGAAAATAACAATTTCCCCCCAAAAGTTTTGCACATTGTTTTCTGTACCATTGGACCGTTTTTCTGTCATTCACCGACTCCGATGTTTCAATAAGAAGTTCAAATCTTGGGCTGATTGGTCGGGCTACATCCCTACCCAGGGAGACGGGCCACCTTCCCCTGCATAGCTCCCACCTTGCTATCCCCGACGAGGTGCCAGAATACTTCGCCATTGTTTTCAAATTGTTTCGTCCATTTGTTCTTTTTATCGATTGCTGGGACTTTTTTTTTTTCTTTTGTTTTGAGAAGTGTCTCGTTTCCTCTCTTAGTTCAAAGAAATGAACGCTTCTTTCTTTTTCTTTTTGTGGTTAGTGAGCATAACTGAGGTAAATTGGACGGTTTTTTTCTTTTCTTCCCTGGAATCGTTGTTAGATGAGGTCGATGAAAAATGATATAGAGCTTTCATCATTTCAAAAAGGACTTTGTACTGTACGATAGTTCATGATGGAACTGAGAACTGATTTTCGGTTTATTGAGACGTAACTTTTCATTATAATTTGCTATTATTATAAAGCAACTTCAGTAAATATTCAGTGCGCGCACGCACACACACACACACACACACACACACACATATATATATATATATATATATATATATATATATATATATATTATATATATATATATATATATATATATATATATATATATATATGTCATTGTGTGATTTCGCCTGGGGCTCTGATCCCGAGGTCGTTAAGAGAATCCAGACATTAATGTATCAAAATTATATGGCTTATTTGAATATATATATATATATATATATATATATATATATATATATATATATATATATATACGCACATTCTTTTTTAATGGGGATAAGCCTAAGAAAACAGACAATATTTGAAATAATTGGGAAAAAAGTAACCGAGATAAAAATGTACCATTTTTTGGCGCGTGTCATAGACTGTCAAAGAAGCCTATCAGCAAATTACAAAGCAATGTCCTTTGTGATGTTATCAATGTCTTTCCTAATCATGATCATGCAAATGGACAAGCGCTTGAAATGCAGGAGGCGCATGAGCGGTTGCAAGAATGAGGCAAATTTCCAAGTTGGTACTATGGAGTTAGACGTGCTGCTCATGAGATATATAAATCTTTCTTCTTCTATCCAGGAAATGTACATATGAAATTGATAAAAGAATAGAAGGCACAAGAAAGGAGGGAAATTGTTGAAATGGAGGGTAAAAAAAGGAAAAATGGATTTTGTATAGATATTTTTAGTTAATTGCAATTATCAAAATTACTATTATAATTGAAATTATTAAAATTATAATTACTATAGGATTATTATTATCAGAGGAACTTCTATAGGGCTTAGGAGCTCCCAAGGGCTCAGGGAAACTTCTAGGGGGCCCCTGGACCTCCCAAGGGCTCAGGGGAACTTCTAGAGGTCCCCTAGACCTCGCAAGGGGTCAGGGGAACTTCTAGAGGTCCCCTAGACCTCTAAAGGGCTCAGGGGAACTTCTGGAGGTCCCCTAGACCTCACAAGGGCTCAGGGGTACTTCTAGAGGTCCCCTAGACATCGCAAGGGCTCAGGAGAACTTTTGGAGGGCTCCTGGGCCTCGCAAGGGATCAGGGGAAATTTCAAAGGACCTCTGGACCTCCCAAGGGCTCAGGGGGAACTTCAAAAGGGCTCCTGGACCTCCCAGGGGCTCAGGGGAACTTTTAGAGGGCCCCTTGACCTTCCAAGGGCTCAGAGGAACTTCTAGAGGTCCCCTAGACCTCGCAAGGGTTCAGGGAAACTTCTAGAGGGCACTTGGACCTAACCAAGGCTTCAGGGGAACTTCTACAGGTCCCCTAGACCTCACAAGGGCTCAGGGGAACTTTTGGAGTGCTCCTGGGCCTCGCATGGGGTCAGGGGAAATTTCAAAGGACCTCTGGACCTCCCAAGGGCTCAGGGGAACTTTTAGAGGGCCCCTTGACCTTCCAAGGGCTCAGAGGAACTTCTAGAGGTCCCCTAGACCTCGCAAGGGTTCAGGGAAACTTCAAGAGGGCACTTGGACCTAACCAAGGCTTCAGGGGAACTTCTAGAGGTCCCCTGGACCTCGCAAGGGGTCAGGGGAACTTCTGGAGGGTCCTGGACATCCCAGGGGCTCGGGGGAACTTCTAGAGGTCCCCTGGACCTTGCAAGGGGTCAGGAGAACTTCTGGAGGGTCCTGGACATCCCAGGGGCTCAGGGGAACTTCTAGAGAGGCCCCTGGACCTCGCAAGGGGTCAGGGGAACTTCTGGAGGTCCTGGACATCCCAGGGGCTCAGGGGAACTTCTAGAGGGCCCCTGAACCTCGCAAGGGGTCAGGGGAACTTCTGGAGGGTCCTGGACATCCCAGGGGCTCAGGGGAACTTCTAGAGGTCCCCTGGACCTTGCAAGGGGTCAGGAGAACTTCTGGAGGGTCCTGGACATCCCAGGGGCTCAGGGGAACTTCTAGAGAGGCCCCTGGACCTCGCAAGGGGTCAGGGGAACTTCTGGAGGTCCTGGACATCCCAGGGGCTCAGGGGAACTTCTAGAGGGCCCCTGGACCTCGCAAGGGGTCAGGGGAACTTCTGGAGGGTCCTGGACATCCCAGGGGCTCAGGGGAACTTCTAGAGGGCCCCTGGAACTCGCAAGGGCTCATGGGGGAACTTCCAAAGGGACCCTGGACCTCGCAAGGGCTCAGGGTAACTTCTAGAGAGCACGTGGACCTAACCAACTCTTCAGGGGAAGTTCTAGAGGTCCCCTGGACCTCGCAAGGGCTCAGGGGAACTTCTAGAGGTCCCCTGGACCTCCCAAGGGCTCAAATGGAACTTCCAGAGGGCACCTGTACCTCCCAAGGGTTCAGGGGGAACTTCCCGAGGGACCCTGGACGTCCCGAGGGCTCAGTAGAAATTCCTGGGGCCTCTATGGTTACTAAAGGAGGATTACATAGATCAATTCTATTTCGTTAAAGAAAAATGTGGATGTTGAAAGAAAATAAAAGTCAAGGGATAAAGCCTTTGAAATAACTTATTGAGTTGATTGCATATGATATTTGATATAAGGAATTATAAAATGGAAATTGTGGAGATACTTACAGGCTGGAAGGAGGTTTGTGGGTTTTCTGGGAGTTTTGGTTATGTAAATAAGAATTGTAGGAATATATAGTGTGCGTATATATATATATATATATATATATATATATATATATATATATATATATATATATATATATATATATATATATATATGCATATATATTAATATGATTAGATTAGATAAGAAATTATATATATATAAATACATACATATATATATATATATATATATATATATATATATATATATTTACAGTATATGCATGTGTGTATGTATGCATGTATATGTGTATGACTTATGTCGGTAACATATATGTGTGTGTGAATTTATATATGCTATATATATACTTTTGGCAAACAAAACGAAAAAGAATAGTATTTAATCAGATGGCCCTACCAGAATTAACATACGCATCAGAACGTGGAGCCTTACTAAATCCTTAGAGCATAAGCTAGTTACAACTCAAAGAGCTATGGAAAGAATAATGATGGGAATAACACTAAGAGACAGGAAAAGAGAAACATGCATACGAGAGCAAACTGAAGTAGTGGATATTCTAACAACATGCAAAAAAATAAATGTACATGGACAAGCCCTATAATGAGAATGACAGATAATAGATGGACAAGAAGGACCAACAGAATGAGTCCCAGAGATTGTCAAAATAAGCAAGGGAAGGAAGAAAAGACGATGGATTGACGAACTAAAAACGTTTTCGGGTATGGACTGGTATAGAAAGACCATAAACAGACGTAAGTGGGAGGATATATCTGAGGCCTTTGTTTTGCAGTAGACTGATGATGATGATAATGATATTAATAAAACCTTGCAGTGGACTGATGATGATGATAATGATATTAATAAAACCAATCTTTTCGTACAACAGGTGACGCATTTAAGCGCAGAAACCAACTAGACAAAAAGCCCGCTATACAACCCTGATGGAAGAAGATCCGGCTTATGCATCCTGGCTTCCATCTTAAAGCCAGGTTAAGGAATGGAGATAAAGAGTCTAGCAGGGTTGCCAGGTTTTCTAATCAACAGAAGCTTTAAAAGGCCAACCATTAGTAGAAAAAGACCAAATATATAGTATTTAAGGCACGCCTTTTTTCATATTACTAAAGGCCAACCAATTTTTTAAAAAGGCCAAATTTGAGGTTTTTTGGCCTGAATAAGGCCAAACTGGCAACCCTAAGTAACCTCACACTTTAACGGCTCTTAGGATGATGAGCGTCCACGTTAAAAACATATGGGAGAGTCTTCGTCTCTTAAGTAAATTAACATCACAATAGATAGAGCACAATAGATCAGATTCTATGGGAAGAAGGGGAGTTTGTCCTGTATATGATACCCTGTAGGTAGGAAAAAAGAAAAACTGGGTGGAGACAAAGTAGATGGAGTAGATGGTGATTTCAATTAGAGACAGTGAGAGAGTGACAGTTTTGTGTATGTTAATGAATATTAAATTATATATATATATATATATATATATATATATATATATATATATATAATATATATATATATATATATATATATATATATATATATATATATATATATGTATTATAGCCACGAAAGGAAAAATGAAAAAGACTTGATTGGAGTTAGTACTTTCATCCACTCAGGACATTATCAAACTCAGCAATGAGAATACATATGTTGTTGTTGTTGGGGTATTAAAGCCAACACTTGTTGTTGGCACGGGCCTTTCCCTTGGTTGGCCCGTAGGAGAATACATATACAAAGACATCGTATTTATACAGGAGAAGGGGATCCAACAGCTGTCAGTTTCTTAATAATTCCGGAGAAGTCAGATTTTAGATAAAAGGATAATACTGGATTAACGGAAAACAGACCTGGACTTAGATTCAAATTTCTACCTTGAGTACAGGAGATTAAAAATGATTCAACAATATTCCTTTGGAAATAGTCATTTACATGGATTACTTTTTCCGTCTTTGACCAACCAATTCTGTGACTTGACCCTAACCAGTGGGAGGCCAAGGCATTATTAAGAGAACCCCTGGAGACGGCCACCTGATGTTGTTTTAATCTGACTGGTATACTTTTTGATGTTTGGCCAACATAAAATAGGTTACACTCTGAACAAGGAATGCTATATATTACATTATTATCATTTCCAGAACTATTCTTAATTAACATGTTTTTTAAAGTACAATTATATTTAAACACTACAGCAATATCTAGTTTTTTCAAAAGGGGTATAACATCTAAAAAACAAACATGAAATGGCAAACAAAGCATATTATTAATTGTTTCCTTTCTCTCTAATTGGACACTATAAAATGTTTTCTTAGCCTTATTCATACATTTTTCTAAGAAATATTTAGGATAACAAAGATCTGTAGCAATTTTTTCTATTTTAGTGAACTCCTCCTCAATGTAATCTGGGCTACAAATTCTCAATGCCCTAAGGTACATGGAGGAAAAAACTGAATGCTTAATATTTTTAGAGTGACCGGAGTAAAAATGTACATATGAAAAATTATTTGTAGGCTTTCTATATATGGAAAACTTGAATTTATCTGTTTCTCTAACTATTAAAACGTCTAAAAATGGGATACGGTTATTTTCTTCATTTTCTATAGTGAATTTTATTGATGGTACTAATGAATTAATGATTGAAACAAAGCCCTCAAGATTAAAATTTTCTTCTAAAATACCTAGAACATCATCAACATATCGATACCACACAATTTGGGAAGACCACACTGAAGGGATTAATCTAGATTCAAAAAATTCCATATATATGTTGGATAAAAGTGGAGACAAAGGATTACCCATAGCCATACCAAAAACCCGTTCATAGAAATCTCCATTAAAACTACAAAAAGTTAACCTTACGTCTAGACATAGATTAGTAAGTTTTGATGTAACTTCATTGTTTACCAAAGTGCCGGTTGATGACTTATTGGATTTCCTGTCGGGTATTTTAGATGCTTATGATTTACCTTTATCAACCCCTACTATTATTGAGCTCATTTGTTTGTGCATTAAAAAGTGTAAATTTAGTTTTAATGGAGATTTCTATGAACAGGTTTTTGGTATGGCTATGGGTAATCCTTTGTCTCCACTTTTATCCAACATATATATGGAATTTTTTGAATCTAGATTAATCCCTTCAGTGTGGTCTTCCCAAATTGTGTGGTATCGATATGTTGATGATGTTCTAGGTATTTTAGAAGAAAATTTTAATCTTGAGGGCTTTGTTTCAATCATTAATTCATTAGTACCATCAATAAAATTCACTATAGAAAATGAAGAAAATAACCGTATCCCATTTTTAGACGTTTTAATAGTTAGAGAAACAGATAAATTCAAGTTTTCCATATATAGAAAGCCTACAAATAATTTTTCATATGTACATTTTTACTCCGGTCACTCTAAAAATATTAAGCATTCAGTTTTTTCCTCCATGTACCTTAGGGCATTGAGAATTTGTAGCCCAGATTACATTGAGGAGGAGTTCACTAAAATAGAAAAAATTGCTACAGATCTTTGTTATCCTAAATATTTCTTAGAAAAATGTATGAATAAGGCTAAGAAAACATTTTATAGTGTCCAATTAGAGAGAAAGGAAACAATTAATAATATGCTTTGTTTGCCATTTCATGTTTGTTTTTTAGATGTTATACCCCTTTTGAAAAAACTAGATATTGCTGTAGTGTTTAAATATAATTGTACTTTAAAAAACATGTTAATTAAGAATAGTTCTGGAAATGATAATAATGTAATATATAGCATTCCTTGTTCAGAGTGTAACCTATTTTATGTTGGCCAAACATCAAAAAGTATACCAGTCAGATTAAAACAACATCAGGTGGCCGTCTCCAGGGGTTCTCTTAATAATGCCTTGGCCTCCCACTGGTTAGGGTCAAGTCACAGAATTGGTTGGTCAAAGACGGAAAAAGTAATCCATGTAAATGACTATTTCCAAAGGAATATTGTTGAATCATTTTTAATCTCCTGTACTCAAGGTAGAAATTTGAATCTAAGTCCAGGTCTGTTTTCCGTTAATCCAGTATTATCCTTTTATCTAAAATCTGACTTCTCCGGAATTATTAAGAAACTGACAGCTGTTGGATCCCCTTCTCCTGTATAAATACGATGTCTTTGTATATGTATTCTCCTACGGGCCAACCAAGGGAAAGGCCCGTGCCAACAACAAGTGTTGGCTTTAATACCCCAACAACAACAACATATGTATTCTCATTGCTGAGTTTGATAATGTCCTGAGTGGATGAAAGTACTAACTCCAATCAAGTCTTTTTCATTTTTCCTTTCGTGGCTATAATACATTTTATATTCATCACGTGTCAGCTTTCGTGATTTCTACACATATATATATATATATATATATATATATATATATATATATGTATACAGTATATATAATACACACATTTACTATATAAATATATATGCATATATATATATATAAATTATATATATATATATATATATATATATATATATATATATATATATATATATATATACTGTATATATGTATACATAATATATACATTTACTATATATATAATATATATATATATACATATATATATATATATATATATATATATATATATATATATATATAATGTACAGTACATATATTTAAATATGAATGCGTATATATAAATATATATTGTATGTGCACATATTTAATTTATTAATTTGTGTATATATATATATATATATATATATATATATATATATATATATATATATATATATATATACTGTATAATTACAGGTATTGTTATAAAAATGTTTGAAGATAAGGTTGCTAACCCCATAGCCTTTTTCATTCTTGGTGTGACCCAACACAGTTGTCTAAATTCAGGTACATAATCCATTGCTTAAGATACTGTAGGCAGACAAAGGGCTTTTAACGTAGAGTCCACTCAGGAATGGCAGAGGCCAGGGATAGTGGCATTCCCTATCGAGCAGGACAATGCCCTAGAGACTGATCATATATGCATATGATCAGCACCCAAGACCCCTCTCCATCCAAGCTAGGACCAACGAGGGCCAGGCAGTGGCTGCACATGACTCAGCAGATAGACCTATAGGCTCCGAAAACCCCACATCCTTAATTCACAAGGATGGTGAGGTTGCAGCGACTAAAGAAACTTACGAGCTTGAGCGGGACTCGAACTCCTGTCTGGCAAGGGACGTCACCATATCGGCCACCACAACCCTAATCATTGAACCAGACTCCCCTCGTTTAGTTGTTAAGAATGCTATTAATAGCACTATGCGACAACATAGCTATCAGGTTCTAACAGAGGCGAGTTGAATGCATCTAGTTTTTATTTAGCAGATAACGAGCTTATATACAAGCACTTGCGAGCAAGACAGCCACAAAATTCAGACAAACTAAAACATGAGATGACAAGCTTAAACAGGTTGTTCTATTATCATTTCGGGAGAGAGCGAGAGATGAAAAGGGGAATAGCATTACAGAGTATGAGCGTGTATGAAACACGTGCGGTTCAACCACAATGTTCATTCTAGTTCAATGCATTTCTCTGTAGAGATAAAAAACACTTTTAGAGGAACAAAAGACAATAGAGCCGTAAAAGAAAAAGTATGTGGGTTTCATGCATTTCATAATATACTACAGGATATTCAGTATTTCACACCAGTAGAAGAGAGTTTAATACATAATTCAGATGACTCTTCAGATGAAGACTCCATACCCGGAAATATTTTATTTTTATTGTTATTACTACTCATGTAGTTTATTTCCTTGTTTCTTTTCTTCACTAGGCTATTTCCCCCGCTGGAGCCCTTGAGCTTATCGCTTCATGCTTTTCCAACTTGTGTTGTAGCTTAACTAATAATAATAATAATAATAATAATAATAATAATAATAATAATAATAAATTGATCTAATTCAGACTCAAACTCACCAATTCCTCCACCAGGAGATGTAAAAACTTTGTAAGAAACACATTATCAATCAATAGAAGAAATAAAAGCCTCACTGCAAAGTCAACAACCCCCCCCCCCAAAGGTCTCTCCAACTATCCCATTTTTCAAAATCAAAAAGGATCAACTTCAGTATCAGAAAATTCTTCACCAGTAGACAAGAATAACAGAAAACAAAAAGTAAAAGAAAAACCAGTCATTATTGTACTAAATTAACTTTAAGACCAAAACAAGAAAAATGTACCTTTATAAAAATAAATATAAATAGAAGAAAGATAGAGATGATGAGACCGGAATATGCAATGGAAGATGAAATATCATTGGAAGGAGAAAGGATTCATCAGGTAGAATAATTTAAGTATTTGGGAACTATGCTCTCCAATAAAGGGTCATTATAATTAGCGTTTAGGGGAAGATTGAAAAAAAGCAAATCAGACAATGACAAAGTCAAGTAAAATTTGGAAATCAAATCACCTGAAATTACCTATAAAAATCAGGCTATATATTAGTTTAGTGAGATCGGTGTTACTGTAAGGACATGAGTCGTGGTATGGCAATGAAACAATATCCAACAGATTTTGCAGATTTGAGAACAAAGCCCTCAGAAGAATATTGGAAGTTGAATAGCATGACAGGATTAGAAATGAAACTATAGGAGAGATTACTCGAGTGCCATATGTGCATGCGATCATAAAGAGGGGTAGATGGAGATGATTTGGGCATGCTCTTCGCACTCCCCGAGATTGATTGATTCACCAAATGTTTAACTGGGCTCCATAAGGCACTAGAAGAGTTGGAAGACCCAGGCTTACATGTCTGAAAACTATGAAGCATGAAGTGGGAGACGATGAGTGGAGAGGTATTGATTTAAAAGTTCAAGATGAGAGACAACTGGCGAAATCTAACCGAGACGTAGGCGTAGGAGGAGATGATGATATGAATAAAATTATGGTTGAACCAAACTTTACATCACTCTTACTAATAATTAACTTTCGCAAACTATTCCCAACCAAGGTTAGCTAGCTAACTGCTTTCATTCTTCTTTCGCCCATCTTTCCTGTCAGCTTAAAAACACAAAATAGTTATAATTTTAAGCTAGAAAGGAACAGATATCATTGGAAGGAGAAAGGATTAATGAATTAGGCTCATTTAAGTATTTGGGAACTATGATCTCCAATACAGGATCATTAGAATTAGAGTTTAGTGAAAGATTGAAAAAAGCAAATCAGACAATGGCTGGGTTGAGTAAAATTTAGAAATCAAATCGCCTGAAATTACCTATAAAAATCAGGCTATATATCAGTTTAGTGAGATCGGTGTTACTGTAAGGATACGAGTCGTGGTATGACAATGAAACAATATCCAACCGAATTAGCAGATTCTAAAATAGATCCCTCAGAAGAATATTGGGAGTTAAATGGCAGGACAGGATTAGAAATGAAACTATAAGAAAGATTACTCAAGCGCCATATGTTGATGAAGGATGAGGGGTAGATGGAGATGGTTTGGGCATGCTCTTCGAACTCCCCGAGAGAGAGAGTAGTTCACCAAACGCCTAATAAAGTACTAAAAGAGTTAGAAGAACCAGGCCTACAAGGCTGAAAACTGTGAGGCGTGAATTGGGAGATGATGAGTGGAGAAGTATTGAATTAAAAGCTCAAGCAACAGACTACTGGGGAAATCTAACCAAGGCCCTTTACGTCAATGGGCGTAGGAGGATATGATGATGATATGAATAAAATTGTGATTAAACCACTCTTTAAATCACTCTTACTAATAATCAACTTTCCAAACTATTCCTTACCATGGTTAGTTAGCTAACTGTCCTCACTCTTTCACTCATCTCTTTTATCAGCTTAAAAACACAAAATAATTACAGTTTTAAGTTGGATAGGAACAGATGATAGTACGTCAACTAACTGGTTAAATAATATGAAAAATCATTACAAGTCTCGGTGTTCTGGGTATTCATTGGAAAGATATGAAGATTCATTTTACGTTTTATTACATCAAAACATTAGTGATGGTATCCCAGTGGTATTGTTTCTCTATCTGTTATCATTATTGTTGTTGACGTTATTGTATGTGTAGGAATTACTACTGATAATATTACTAGTGGTATCGTTCCTCTATCTGTTGTTATTATTGTTGTTGATGTTATTGTATCTGTAGGAATTACTATTGATAACATTACTAGTAGTTTTGTTCCTCTATCTCTTATCATTATTGTTGTTGATGTTATTGTATCTGTAGGAATTACTATTGTTAATACTACTAGTGGTATTGTTCCTCTATATGTCCTTATTGTTGTTGTCACTGTATTTACAGGTAGTATCTTATTACACCTGGACGGGCCAGGACAAGCCATAACGCTCACCTTACGCAGTCTTAGCCTACCACGACATCTCGGCCCATCCAGGGAGGATGATCCGTGCTTCATCCATCAGTTTAATGGATTATTGAGTCATCCAGGGTGACATTCAATTATCAGGCCCGAAGTGGTCACTTCCAGAAGGCCGCTCGTCCCGTAGGAGATTTGTGAAAGCGTGAACCTTATCGACACGGGCTATTGAAAGTGGGGCCGTCCGAGGTAGAACGGCATCGAGCTCTAAGGGACAATAAGGGCGATTTACCCATTGTTTTTACCCTAGATATTGGAGCTTAAGGATCCCTCAGGGGGTGGGGTTGATATCATTCCATTTGGTAAAAAGAAGTAAAGAAGGCATGTTTCCATTCCTTCCAGGGCCCGGATGGACGGCGGACAAGGGGGGGGGGGAAGGGAGCGGACACCCCTGATCCCTCTCTCCTATCTCTCTTTTCTTCTTCTATAGTACTCTGTTTCACTTATTCTGATGACATGGACTTGTGACTTTTAATGTATGTGTTTTAATGAGGGGGCAAATTTGGTTTTTGAGAGAGAGCGAGAGAGAGAGAGAGAGAGAGAGAGAGAGAGAGAGAGAGAGAGAGAGAGAGAGAGAGAGAGAGAGAGAGAATACTATGTCTCATGTTCTGCCCCACCTAGGGGGTAGGGATTACTTCGTCGACGCCTTCCCATTCTTGGTAATGATAAATGGGATATATTCTAACGAAGTACTGATCCTTTCCGCCTGTTATTTGAGAGAGAGAGAGAGAGAGAGAGAGAGAGAGAGAGAGAGAGAGAGAGATAAGAATTCACATGGGTTTAAAACTATTAGCTTTCAGACAAGTGTACGCACGCATAAATCTAATTCTTTAATTCAAAAGCAAAGTAGAAAATAGAAAAGTAGACAGAACAATCAGAGATTTCAACATTTTGTTCAAGTCTACGGACCAAGCTTTCCCTCTTTCATGTGTTAACCGTGAATGAATCTACTGTACAATGAAAGATCTGGATCAGGATCGCCATCAAAATCTAATCCCTTCTATGTTAGCCAATTTCTGACATTTTGATATTTTCATCAAAATTTACCCAGGACTTTTGAGTTAGACTGGGGACAAACAAACAAACAGAGGTGAATTCATAATCTCCTTGGCGGAGGTAAAAATAGTACAATCACCCCACCATAGAATAATCATAGTTATAATCGCTATGTATTAGATATCATCATAACACCAGACTTCTAAGGTCTATAGCCAGTATTTCTTGGCTTTCATTGATAGCCAATTTCAAAGTACTAGTCATACTAGCCTTCTGGCTAGCACAGTGATAGCGTATTTACCTAGCATTCGCATGGCGGCATTGGTACCCAATTGCAAAGTACCTGTACTAGCCATACTACCCTCCTGGCTAGTACAGAGATAACGTATTTGTCTAGTATTCACATGGCGTCAGATCGATCCCCGCCCGGGACCGAGAGTTTAAGCGGTTTACTGGGGAGGCCACTGCTGTGGTTTGGCACCACAGTGGAGGGTTGGGCTTGCCCGCTGATGTTCTGGCGAGCATATATTCTGATGAAACTGGAACTGAAACCAGAAACCTTTAACTTTCGAATATCATTCAACTTTACTAATGAAAACCTAGAAAATAAAAAGAATGTATATATCATTACTGCCTGTAGAGTACTGTAACGGTTACATTACCTCTTCTCAAATGTACTCTGTACCGTATCAACTGTAGCCTGTATGTATTCCGTATCTGCAAATAGCACGAGGCAGAATACGAATCATGGACAATAGGAGTCCTGTAATTTCAAAATATTAACTAGGTCTAGATCTCTGTAAGTGTTTGGGTAACTCCTTTTTAACTTTCCTGAAAATGGCTTCAAGAATAGTCTCTATTGTCGGAGCCATTAAGTCTAATGTGCCTCCGGTAGCCCAAAAGGTGAATTAGATTCCTAGTGTCAAGTTAACTGTGGTGGATCGTGGTCAGGCCAGGTAAAGGTAGAAAAATCTCAAGGTTACTATTATCATTATTATCATGACTAGCTAAGCTACACCCCTAGTTGGAAAAGCAGGATGCTATACGCACAAGGGTTCCAGTGAGAAAAGAGAATATGGAAATAAACTACCAATGAAGTAATGAACAATTTAAATAAAACACTCTTAAAACAGTAACAACATTAAAATAGCTCTTTCATATATATACAATAAAAATAGACTTATGTCAACCTGTTCAACATAAAAAAAAACTTCCCTGCAAGTTTGAACTTCTGAAATTACACTGATTCAACTGTGATTTGGAAGATCATTCCACTTGTAAAAAAAAAATTATGAAAACCAAAAAACGTAAGAATATCAAATAACTGAAAGTACAAGAAACAAAAAGAGAAGAAGACGAAATTATTCACAGTTTATCACGGCAACGTAATTACGGCAGACGCCCTATAGAAAGGGAAGAGCCGTTATAGAGAATGCGGCATTTGATGGAATACCAAGCCGACGCCCTCAGCCGACATTTCCTCAAGGTAGAGAAGTGTACTTTCCTTTGACATTATCTCCTCCAACGCCCTTCGGGTCCCGCCTAAGGTTCCGTCAGTAGGCGAAAGACGTGTGACCTTTTGGAAAATAGCTCTCACTAATGGCTTCATAAGGAATAAATACAATAATTTAGGGGAGTGTATTTAGCTTTATGTAAATACGCATACGGTCACATGTGTGTACGTGGGTATATATATATATATATATATATATATATATATATATATATATATATATATATATATATATATACAGTTTATATATATATAAATATATATATACAGTTTATATATATATATATATATATATATATATATATAAATATATATATATATATATATATATATATATATATATATACAGTTTATATATATATATATATATATATATATATATATATATATATATATATATATATAGTATTTGCCCACAAACATACACACACACACACACACACACACACATATATATATATATATATATATATATATATATATATATATATATATATATATATCTTTTCGAGTGGGAATACCTTAATATGATAAAAGGGTTTACGTATCGCCATGATCAGCAAAGCTGTAAGCTACTAGTCAAGGCCACACACACTAGGTTGGTTTGCTGCGAGCGATCAGACTAAAGTCTCCCATTATCACCAATCTGCAGTGGCCAGCGAGGTGATGAAAATGGCCTAACCTCAGACATGGCTAGGGACATGTCTGATGCATTTGTCCTACACGGTATTTTAATTGGCTGCATTTGCTGTTATATATATTAATCTACAAACAAACAAACAAAAATCTTGCATTTCACACACTTCAGTTTGCATAATGTATCATTTTTTCTTTTCCTTTTAGAAATACCAAAATATTTACAGGAATAAGAACAGCAATTGGGCCTTCCAAAATAGAAGTCTTAAATTTTTAAAAATCACTCATGAGTTGCAGAGGCAAGAAACATGTCCTAGAGAATGAACACATACATATAGGATCAGAGATCAAGAACCCTCTCCACCCATGTTAGGGCCAGGGAGGGCCAGGCAAAGGGGCTGATGACTCGGTAGAAAGATTCATTACCACCAAAATATAGCTCACAAGGATAGTAAGTTTCTGGACATCAAAGAAAATCGCCTAGCCTTGAGGGAAGCGCAAACTCGGGTCCCACAGATTGCGTGTCTCCGTTTCCAGGAGATTACCAAGTACGAAGGAGGTCCCAAAGTATAGTTTAATTTAAGCAAGAGGGTCTACCCCAACTGTTTTCCTCTTCAGTTGTACTTCAATTGTATTTCCCTCGTTATCAATAAATCAGTTTTTAACGTGGAGTAACAAAGACTACAACGCTGCAACAATGAGTTAAAATAACAACAACCCGTTATAAAATAACAAAATATAACAATGTTTGAAAAGATGAAACCCACGAGAAAAGTAAATCTCATGACATTAACCTAATATGAATATAGAAATAACAAAGATTGGATTGGATTTATGGATATACGCTGTATAAGCCAGCACTGGGGCCTGTCAGGCCATTCAGTGTATATAGAGACCTTCAAGTAATGCCTACAGTGAACCGTATGAGGTGCACTGATGGCATTACCCACTATACGGGGCAGCTGTACTATGAAGTAAAAATTTACAAGAGGTTAGACAGCAAGATGGAAGAAAGAAAGCGGGGACAGAGGTTAGGTAGAAGGCTATGAAGTGCAAAATCTCCATTTGTTAACCAAATAACCAAATTAGAAATGAATCCTCAAAGTGTGATATTTTGATCTTAAAATACAAAAAGGATAACTAAATCTTCCCCACCATTATCCCTACATTAAGGGGTCGGTTGCCTGATGCGCCTCTTCAATGCATTCTATCAACGGAATCCTCTTCCGCCAAACCAATTCTCTCCATATCATCTCGCCATCTAATTAGTTACCTCCCTCTCGATATTCTCCCCGTGACATGTTCCTCCCAAAATCGCAAGACCTCTTCGCTCCCTCCCAGCAACTCATCCTCAACATGATAACTACATGATACTACTAAATTAACAGTAACAAGATAATGTATCTCTCGCTTCTATAAAGCAAGTGTTAATTCCATCACTATGAGAGCACACGTCACAGGAATTACTTAACTGTGTCATTGAATTTTCAGAGCTGTAAGTATTTTCACGATTAACGATAGGCCAACACTGGATTGCACATATAATCACATATAACTATGTTGACATATAAATAAATGATTATACTGTATGTGTTATAAACATACTTTATAGCCGAATAGTCTTGCTGGTGAAAGCTGGGATCCAACATGGTCCTCAAGATTCCCGGTCTGAGCTCTGAACCAGTCGACCACAGCGCTCACTTTCTTATCCGGAGCTCACTGTGCTGGCAAGACTGACTTGCTTCAGTGGATTCTATCAACCTGAGCAAGGATCGAACTCAAGGAAATATAATACCCACATTCGGATTTCATAATTAACTCATACTTACAGTACTCATAACAAATCTTTTATCATCAATAATATGTTATTATTATTATTATTACTATTATTACACGCTAGGCTACAATCCTAGTTGGAAAAGCAGGGTGCTATAAGCCCAAAGCCTCCAACAGGGAAAATAGCTCAGTGAGGAAAGGAAATAAGTAAATAAACTACAAGAGAAGTAATGTACAATATAAAACATTTTAAGAACAATAACATTAAAATAGATTTTTCATATACAGACTATAAAAACTTAAAATAGCAAGCGAAAAAGAAATAAGATAAAAAAGTATGCCCGAGTGTACCCTCAGGCAAGAGAACACCCAAAGACAGCGGAAGACCGAAAACATGCATGATGATGTGTGATTATTATTATTATTATTATCACTAGCCAAGGTACAACCCTAGTTGGAAAAGCAAGATGATATAAGCCCAAGGGCTCCAACAGGGAAAAATAGCCAAGTGAGGAAAGGAAATAAGGAAATAAATAAATGATGAGAACAAATTAACAATAAATCATTCTGCAAACAGAAAATAGGAGAATAACTAAGTCAGTTGGGGAAAACCAAAGGCGTTGGGTGGTAAAAGTCCGCGGGATAAGTAGCGAGTCTAGAAAAGATGGCGGTAAATTAGGGAAAGGAAGCTATGGGGCTTTTGGTAGCCTACATCACTACAGGATGCTAGAAGGGATGAAAGGAGACCAAGTAAGGGAAGATGGTAGGCCTTCTATGGGATAGGGTGTAGTGGAGGGAGTGGAAAGAATGGATATAAGGGAGGGGGGGGGACATCCAGGGGTTTGGATGGATATGTCCGGTGGGTATCCAGGTGTAGCGGTCGAGGGTCATTCGTCTTCAGGTTGACGGCACCAATATTGTCCGGGGAGCTCCTCCCCTCCCCCACCCCCGACCTTCCTTGCCCATGGATGTGGATGGGGGAGGGGGGTAGATCTCCCACAAAGGGTGCTACCAGAGCCGCTGCTGGCCAGGTCTTGTGTCCGAGGAAAAGAAAACTTATTTCTCATTGTCATTTTTATTTTCCTTTTAGAGATCCCTTTTTCTATCCCCCACCCTACTGCCACCCAAACCCCGCCCCCGCCCAACCCCCCCTCTCTCTCGTTCTCTCAAGTTTTCTTTAGAAACATATTCTATGATTGGTTTGTCTTAGCTTTCTTTCGGGAATTCTCTGAAAAGCACTATTATTGTTTTATCTCTCTCTCTCTCTCTCTCTCTCTCTCTCTCTCTCTCTCTCTCTCTCTCTCTCTCTCTCTCTCTCTCTCATATGCTATTGCTCTATCTCCATCCGTCTCTCACGCACATCTCCCTATTCTGTCTTTCTTTCTATCACTTTTTCTCCTACATATTCTCTCTCTCTCTCTCTCTCTCTTAACACACTTACTCTCGCTCTATTTCCATGTTTCTCTTTCCCTCACATCTCTCTCTCTCTATCTCTCTCTCTCTCTCTCTCTCTCTCTCTCTCTCTCTCTCTCTCTCTCTTCACACAGATTCTCGCTCTATTTCCATGTTTCTCTTTTAGTCACATTTTCCTCCAATTTGTCTCTCTCTCTCTCTCTCTCTCTCTCTCTCTCTCTCTCTCTCTCTCTCTCTCTCTCTCTCTCTCTCTCTCTCTCCCCACATACATACCCTCGCTCTATTTCCATGTTTCTCTTTTAGTCACATTTTCCTCCAATTTGTCTCTCTCTCTCTCTCTCTCTCTCTCTCTCTCTCTCTCTCTCTCTCTCCCCCACATACATACCCTCGCTCTATTTCCATGTTTCTCTTTTAGTCACATTTTCCTCCTCTCTCTCTCTCTCTCTCTCTCTCTCTCTCTCTCTCTCTCTCTCTCTCTCTCTCTCTCTCTGCGCCGTCAAACACACAAACTGCGACCATCCTCTTTCCCTCTCCCTCTTCCTCTCTCCCCCCCCCCCAAACGCAGACTGTCACTTCCAGCATGTCACCACGTCTGGAAAACCTGGAAAACCTTGACAGTTATTTACTTCATCCCCGACTCCTTCCACACATCTGAACTGGAATACTCCATCTACCTCTTCCTGGCGTTTCCAAGGTGATAGATAAAGACCAAATATCATTTCTTAGAAGCAGTATATAATACTTGTCTCAAAAAGGTCAACTCTGATTTCCAGGGGACGGTAATATACAATATATGTCTGTGACGACCAAATTTTGAGTTTATTTCTGGAGAAATGAACAATATTAGTCTCAAATGACACTTTCCATTTGTTTTCTTTTGATAGTATGGCATATGAAATGTGTATTAGCTTTTTACTTAATGCTTTATAACACATTATCCTTCACTGGAGAGGTTGGTTGGTATTTACCAGGAGCACTGGAGAGGTTGGTTGGTATTTACCAGGAGCACTGGAGAGGTTGGTTGGTATTTACCAGGAGCACTGGAGAGGTTGGTTGGTATTTACCAGGAGCACTGGAGAGGTTGGTTGGTATTTACCAGGAGCACTGGAGAGGTTGGTTGGTATTTACCAGGAGCACTGGAGAGGTTGGTTGGTATTTACCAGGAGCACTGGAGAGGTTGGTTGGTATTTACCAGGAGCACTGGAGAGGTTGGTTGGTATTTACCAGGAGCACTGGAGAGGTTGGTTGGTATTTACCAGGAGCACTGGAGAGGTTGGTTGGTATTTACCAGGAGCACTGGAGAGGTTGGTTGGTATTTACCAGGAGCACTGGAGAGGTTGGTTGGTATTTACCAGGAGCACTGGAGAGGTTGGTTGGTATTTACCAGGAGATACACATGCACACGCGCGCTCGCGCACTCACAAACACAGATCGTCCCGAGCTCTTAGACCAGCGGTCATACGAGGTCTATTATTACTAGCTAAGCTATAACCCTAAGGACTCCAACAAGGAAAAATAACCAAGTGAGGGAAGAAAACATGGAAATAAACCAACATTAAAAGAATTTTTCTTTTTCACATACAAACTATAAAAAGAGTATTTTTCATATACAAACTATAAAAAGAGTAATGTCAAACTGTTCAATATAAAAAATTTGCTGCAAGTTTGAACTTTTATGATATTAAGGGAAAACTGAAGACTTTCCTGTTCTCTAAGTATTTCGATAATGTGAATCTAAAAGCTTAAAGGCCGCTCACGAATGTCAAAGGAAGGGACAGTGACACTGCCCTATCAAGCAAGACAATGCCCTAAAGAATGACCATATAATTATACATATGATCAGCGCCCAAGCCCCTCTGCCCCCAAGCTAGGACCAAGGAGGGCCATTCGGTGGGCGCTGATGACTTAGCAGATAGACCTATAGGCTCCCCCAAACCCCCAACCCTTAGCTCACAAGGATGGTGAGGTTGCAGCGACCAAAGGAACTAACCAGTTTGAGCAGGACTGAAACCCCGGTCTGGCAATCACCAGGCAAGGACGTTATCACCATATGCGGTGTGAAATGCTGAATACCTTTGAATGTATACGATAAAATGACTGTTGATGTCCTGTAGAGAGTAGGTTTCCCCTGCTGTATAAGACCAGAAAAGCACCCCTTAAAGTATGTAAAGTATACATGATTACCTTGCGCTCATAGCCCCCAAACCAGGGTATGTTGGAAATTGTCTTGTCAACTCTTACTTGTAGGTATGGTGTCGTGTTAAGAAATAAAAGATTGCCCTTTGCTGCCTGAGAATTGTCAGCACTATATAGCATGGATTACTTTATTGGTTGGGCTAAGTCAGCATCTAGTCACGGCTAATTGGAGGCCAATATGATTACCTTCTGCCAAGAATTACTTAAAAGAAGCTGTAATTAAATCGAGTGACTAATTAGTTGGTAAAAGAAGTGGGTCATTTACAAAATTAAATTTATTCTAAATTCTCTAGTAATTAAATTTATAAAGATCATGGCTGCACTGCAGATACGGTCAGCGAGTGCGTTTGTGTGTAAAGGATATAAGTTAACTGATGAGGATTGCCTAGTCGAGGATTACTTGTGATTTAAATAGGATATAAGTGTTTGGTTACCTCGCTCCAAGACAGACGATTTGGAACTATGTGAATAATTTGCTGTAAATCATCTACTGCTTTTATTGAATAAAGTCTAATGGGCTTCTAATGATTGAGAAGAAGAAGAAGAAGGAGAGAGAGAGAGAGAGAGAGAGAGAGAGAGAGAGAGAGAGAGAGAGAGAGAGAGAGAGAGAGAGAGAGAGAGAGAGTGTGCTGTTTGCAGAACTGGACTAATAAGTGATTGTTGTTTTGCGAGACCTAAACATGCACACAGGAAAACATATACATAGAAAAAATTAAACTTGAATATTGAATTGTAAAACTACAGAGAGAGAGAGAGAGAGGAGAGAGAGAGAGAGAGAGAGAGAGAGAGAGAGAGAGAGAGAAAGAGAGCAGGTAAAACAATCCAATATATTGTTACCTTTTTTCTCTGAAAGCTTGTCCACAAGACGATCACTCCTGTTTACGCTCAGAGAGAGAGAGAGAGAGAGAGAGAGAGAGAGAGAGAGAGAGAGAGAGAGAGAATGCCTCCACCGTCAGTAGGGGTTTTCGGAGAGACAAAGCGAGTGTGACAAATGGGCTTTGAGGGAAAGAAGCAGCAATGAATAAATAAATAAGGAAATAGCAAATGTAATAAGAATGGTTCTTGTTGCCTTGACGTAAAAATACTGACACTTGAATTGAGATAATTCTTTTTAATAACTTTTAACAATCTCCCATATATATATATATATATATATATATATATATATATATATATATATATATATATATGTCATTCAAGAGACTAGAGAGATAGATTAATGAAAAGCAGAGATGAACAAACAGGATTTAGAAAAAGTAGAAGTTGTATTGACCAAATTTTCATTTTGTGACATGTGTACAGCTATGTGTAGAATATAGAAATAAATTTTTGATGGCATTTTGGACTATGAAAAGCCTTTGATAGCGTTATTATGGAATTTCTTTTAAATATGTAAATTTGATTAAGTCTGTTCATGAGCACAGCGAGTGTAAAGTTAATGTTAGTGGAGTCCTATTAAATAAATTTCCAGTGAACAGTAGAGTACTCTAAGGGAATGTGTTGTCACCTATGTTGTTTATCCTCCTCATGCATTTTGTAATGCATAGAATGGTTGGGGATGGCAGAGATGGATTGGACTGGATTGGTAACAGGAAATTAGCAGACCTAGAGTATGCTGATGACGCTGTCCTTGCAAAGCTTGCTTACCAGAATGCATGAAATATCATACGAAGTTGGGCTCAAGATAAATAGAGGAAAGACAGAGATGATGAGAATGAAATATGCAATTGAAGATGGTATATCATTGGAAGGAGAAAGGATTAATTATGTAGAATCATTTAAATATTTAGGAACTATGATTTTTAATACAGGGTCTTCAGAATTGGAGTTTAATGAAAGATTGAAAAAAAGAAAATCAGACAATGGCTACGTTAAGTAAAACATGGAAATCAAATCGCGTGAAATTACAGACTATACATCTGTTTAGTGAGATCAGTGTCACTATATGGACATAAGTCATGGTATGACAATGAAACAATCTCCAATAGATTTAGATTATTTGAGAACAAAGCCCTCAGAAGAATATTGGGAATTAAATGGTACACTCCCCAAGAAGATCAGTTCACCAAACTTTCAACTGGGCTCCACAAGGCACTGGAAGAGTTGGAAGGCCCAGGCCTATATGACTGAGGATTATGAAGCGCGAAGTAGGAGATGATGAATGAAGAAATGTTGAATTAAAAGCTCAAGATAGACACGATTGGCGAAATCTAACTGAGGCCCTTTGCATCAATAGGCAGATGATGATGATGATGATGATGATAATGATGATGATCTATGTGTGCGTGTGTCTATGTGTGCGGGCATATCTAAACATTTAGCCATTATTACGAGTTCCTTACGCTAGCTATATTTTTATAATTTCCTTAGAGCTTAGGCTAGGATAAGGGAATTAGATAGTATGTGACAATCAGTCACGTTCTACCTCACATACGGGTTGTACACTCGAATCATGAAGAAAATTTGGCCTCAGATATTAAAGAATCAACAAATGCTATCTAACAGGATTGCATTCAGGACCTTTGGGTAGGATGCAAGGTCACAGCTAAGCTAACAAAAGATTTAAAGGTCGCTCATAAATGGGAGAGGCAAGAGACAGCGACAATGCCGTAGAGACTGACTCTATATGCATATGATCTGTGGCCAAGGCCCCTCTTCAACCAAGCTATGACCAAGAAGGGCCAGGCAATGGCTACTGATGACTCGGCAAGTAGATCTACAGGCTCCCCAAAACATTGCATCCCTAGCTCACATGGATGGTGAGATTGCAGACACTACAAGAAACTATCGAGCTTGAGTGGATTCTCAAACCCCAGTCCAGGAGATTGCGAGGCAAGAACGTTTCCATTAGGCTACCACTAAAGAATCATAACCAAAACAGCTTACTTTCATAATACCTGAATTTTCTATCTCACATCATAATCGCATTCAATTCCTTTGAGTAAGAGACAAAAGCCAAAAAGTACTTTAACCAAAGTACTTACACAATGCCTGAGGTGGTACAGTTGGACACAGGAATTCCTGGCAGACCTCGCTCTGAGGATATACACCCTGACACACCATTACTGCGCGGCTAGTAACTAAACAGATATTGATGAGAGGGATGGCAGAGCTGATGAGTGGGACTACACAAAGGAACTCGCCATGTATAGGTGTGACAAGGTGCCCATCCTCAGAGAGAGGTAAGTTAGGAATTCCTGTTTCCAACCGTACCTATCCCAATAGCACAACTTGCATACCATATAGATTTCTCAAATCTATAGTCATCCTAAATACAATAAAAATGAACTTCTACCTCAGGACTCATTGCACATGTAATTGGGTGTTGATCCCCAAAGGAATCAGTTTTAGCATTAGGTTAGGTTAGGTTAAGTTATATTTCAATTATTTCCAGAAGGCCAATGATGGAAGTGCTGGTAGGTCAATATCATAGTGTCAATAAAATATTCAAACATAATTCATAGTTATTAAGAGTATCATTGCTCAATTTCCTAAAAACCTCAATATCTTGGAATGCTTAAACATTAAATTATAGAAGAAAAAATTTCATTAACAGAAATTTTACAAAGCACAATTTACAATATCTAAAACATTCAATCTTTCTAGTTTTCCTCTACTTCATAGTTCTTGTGATAGATGATTTTCATATAATACAGTAAAATTTGAAATTACGTAAATACAAAAAATTATTGGTATCAAAATAATTTTTAAAATCCTTGTTTCTTCAATTCATCCTTTCGCAGGTTTCTTATGAACAAACTTAATATCAGACAGATATGAAATTTTGAGAAACAAATACTGTACTAAACTAAATTCATATCACTGCCATGAAATTGTCAATCATAAGGAGAAAAAGATGACTAAGAATGATAAAAACAATAAAGTTGCATTACCTTCAGTCATCCGAAAGGCTACGAGGGGTGACCAGATCATCTAGCACTTCAATATTACTCTTTACTTGTTTGATCGCATCCGCGTCGTGACGAAATCCACATCTTCAAGCCTGTCCAAAGTAGACAATTTTATTATGAGAAAGGGATTGGTTATTGGCTACTTGTGTATGCGACCTGTCAAAAATGAAAGCTAAATAACTAGATAGATATACACACATACACAAACCCCCTCACCAGGGTATGACTACCCCCATTCCCCTAACCCAAGGAACAGCGAGAGACCATGTAGTTATGCGTATGGCAAAGCCGCTGAGCTGACCGGAAAGATACACTGTGTGTGTGTGTGTGAGTATATATATATATATATATATATATATATATATATATATATATATATATATATATATATATACTGTATATATACAGTACACACACACACATATATATATATATATACATATATATATATATATATATATATATATATATATATATACTGTATATATATATATATATATATATATATATATATATATATATATATATATATGGATAGCCAGCCACTTTCCCTTTACTATACATTATAGGAGAGATTAAAGAAAGCACCTCCAAAGTGGAGAAAATTCAATGGGGCTTATAATTGCAACCCTTTGAAGTTTGGCCCCAATGGGAATGCCTATTTGAAATACTGCATTGTCTATCTAAAATGCTTATAAGTAGCTTAAGAGTGGCAAAGGCAAGGGACAGGATCTTAGTGCTGTTGTTTAATGTCCTATTGGCCAATCATATATGCACACATGATTAGTGCCCACCATCTGCACCCAAGGTAAGATACAATGGAGGACCAATCAGATACCACAACTTTTCAATGTTGGTTAATTAATATCTGAATGGCTGATAATGATGATGATGACATATAGGTAACGTAGCTTGTAATACTACTGACTGACTTAGCATACTGAAACCAGTTATTTCCAGAATAAATAATTCTAGCCTAAACTTTTGAAAGCCAAAATTCTATGACAGCAAATGACACAGAATAACTTTTGAATAAACTTCCTCTAAAATAACTCTCATTTGGCCTGCGAATGATTTAGATATTAAGATGTGGATTTTTGTCTATCAGGTTCTTCAACAAATTATTTGGTAGAGTTAGGTAACTTACTAGTAAGTTAGTAGTTATCTTAGGATATTTCAAGTTGAATACAGTCTGTTGAACATGTTGTCTATTCTGTTGACAAACAATGGTGTTTTGGTGGCATTGCACCTTCAAGTCTCATCAACGTTACGAATATTTTTATATATTATATTCAATGATATAATTTACTCTTGATTGTTGAAAATGCATATACCTAATTTAATGAGAAAGTAATTACTCCTAAATGCTAACAAATAAATATACTTAATGTAATTGGAAAGTTACATTGCAGGATGAGCTTCGCAGGGTCCTTGGAACCCAACATTTGGTTAGCGTTGTTCGGTTTTGCGTGCGTTAGTGTTTTTTGTTTAGTGTGTAATATATTGCGTGTATCGGTGTAATTTAGTAACTATTTTCGCCCTGGTTAATATATATTAAAGGTAAGTCCTTTCTATGTGTCATACCCATGGTAGGCTCTAATTTGAAATGTGGTTCCTGTTATCATAATCGGTTTTGTAGGTAGTAACCTACTTAGGCCTAGGCTAAGGAAATTTTTCTTTGGATCCACATCCTTGTTAATTATTATTCATTTGCCATTTTCCTTTTATATTTAGTTATTAATCATATGGTTTTTTGTCGTCTGGGGGTGAGCTTGCTGCTCTGTGGCCTAGACCAATTGTAGATCCTGTCTTGGCTTGGCTCTGGTGTAAATCTTGGAACTTGGTTTATTTGGATTGTATTGTCATTCCAAGGCCTATTATTGAGTGTAACTTACTGGCGATTGTGGTAAATTTTTCAATTTATTTGGATTCTACTCTATTTTGTACAAAATAAATCAGCACAATAGTTGGACATTTACTAAAATCAAGACGTTTTATTATAGTTACGTACAGAACAATATTTTATA
>NC_090741.1:63876628-63904128 GCF_036898095.1 Palaemon carinicauda
AGAGACGCCTCTCACATCCTTGCCTCCGCAGTCTTCCTCTTCGAAGGAACCTGCCCAGCCTGCCTCTTTTAGTTCCTGACCTTTGCTTCCGTCATCGGCCTCTTCTCAACAAACTTTGGTTCGTTCGTTGCCTGCAAGGGATTGTTTTCGATCTCCTCCTGAGTATGTGTTGCCTCACGAAGGTCACGTTTCTCCACCTGAGCTCCAGCTACAGTTCATCGACAGCGTTCTCTGTCTCGTCAGGCTTCTGCTCGATGCTCACCTGCTCGTCCGGTTTACCATCGACCTTCAACGCGAGAATTGTCCACTGTCCTGTCAGCTCGTAGATCGCCTAGCCAAAGAGTACAGCTGTCAACTAGTTCAACCTCTCGTAAATCGCTTACTACGCGGGAATCGCTTATAGTTCGATAATCGCCTGCTCGGTCATCCTTTCGTGTTTCGCCTGCTACGTGAGAATCGCTTGTAGTTCGTCAGCCGCCTGCTTCCATCTCCCTCACGGGTATCGCCTGCTATGCATGAACCGCTTGCAGCCCCACAATCGTTTGCTGTCCCAGCTGTTCAGAATTCCGTACTCTTCAGCGTCAGGAATTTTTATCTTCTACCCGACAGCGTTCTCACGGGTCTCTTAACCCAAACGCTTCAATCACCGTCAGAGTGTAGAACGCCCAAGGT
Source organism: Palaemon carinicauda (assembly GCF_036898095.1). Classification (NCBI taxonomy): domain Eukaryota; kingdom Metazoa; phylum Arthropoda; class Malacostraca; order Decapoda; family Palaemonidae; genus Palaemon; species Palaemon carinicauda. Next base: position 63,877,301 of record NC_090741.1, read on the forward strand.
GTGTAAATAACCTCAGCGTGAATCGACGGCCTACCTCCTCGTCCAGTGATTCTTTGCTCGTCGACGCTTAACCGCTCATTGCTCAACAAACCAGCATTCGGCTGTTGCTCAGAGCGTTTCACTCTGACGCGTCGCTCTCCTTCATAACACAATTGTCCTCCAGGACGTGAATCGCTCAGCCTTCACAACGCTCGCCTGCTCGATAGTCTCTCCATCATCCGGCAGAGCTTGAATTGCCGAGGCTTCCATCAGCACGTGGACCGCCTAACCATCGTCAATGATCGACAACTCGTGTACCTCCTAAGCGTTCAGTTACACGTGAACTGCTTACGTGTTCGACTTCTCGTCAAGCTTCTGCTATGTGAGAATCGCTGAGAACAGGAGAATCGCCTGCTCTTCCACCACCTCAGAAATTGCCTGCTCGTGGCATAACAGCATACAGTACAGTAGGCCTACAGATAAATACAGAATGCTTAATTAAGGAAAGAGATCATTTTTAGCATGATGAACTGGGCTAAAAATGTCTCCATAGAAAATGGGATTGAAAAATCACGTTTTCTATGCGTCTGGAAGACCTAGTAAACTAAAGCTCCAGTGTTTTGATATTGTTTCATTACTATTACTTGGTTTTGATTACACTACTGTATCTTTTTTTTATTACAATTTCTGGTTTTTGATGATGCTGACTGGCAAAAACAACAAGGTTAAAAAAAGTTAATATAAATAACATAAGACTGGTGCACGATATATTTTAAAGTGTTTCATGGTGTTTCGAATGTCATTGATGATGATACCTAGTGCAAGACCCATTCCTTTTTAGTTATTGTAGTCAACCCATCCTAACCAAAAATTATGAATTTCCATCTGGAACCATTATCAAAACCGTTAAAAACTCCGGAAAATATACTAAGTAATAATCTTAGTTTCTCTAAACGGTTAATGGTACTATTCTATAATTTTACTGATTAATACAAATACTGCAAAGCACAATGTTGATTCAGTCTGTTGTGCTACAAAGCTGAATTGACATTTACAATTTTTTGTGTCTGTGGGACCACTGTACTGTACATTTGTAACAAATGCATTTGAGTTTATGAAGTCTCATAGACAGTGTGCACGACTTTGCAACCTTACTCTTTGATTAAAGTTTAGATTGTATTTGACGTAGGATATTGGGTATAGTGCAATAAACATAGCGCAGAAAATGACTTGTACAGTACATGTTTTATTTTATGATCTTTTGAATGGATTTTATAATTATCTTATACACTACTTTAACTGTCAGAAATCCCTAAGTTTTAGTTATGGTGGGCAGACTATCACTGCTGGAAAAAATTCTGTGTTTTTGCTAGTTATCATCATCAAAAACATTAAAAACACCCTAAAGTATATCATTTACAGTACCAGTCTTATTATCTCTTACGATTATTGTACTATTCAAGTTTACTGTATAGAGTCCTTTCAATACACGTCATCAAACTTCCGGTCCGCCATCTTGGAGGGCAAACAAAGACGCGTTCAGTGAGTAGCTATGGTTGAACTGTTGAATATTTAGCCATTTCATCACATTCACATTCACACAATGCCCAGTTTTTGCGCTATTGCTGGCTGTGGGAATCGAGGACGAAGAGATGACAAGAGTTTCTACCGCATACCGGCAGTTATTCAGAATCAGGACAAAGATACAGAGGAATTATCCAAGTGCAGACGTGACTTGTGGTTGACCAGAATAACACGGGCTGATCTACGTGAATCCTCACTACCCTAGGCACGTATTTGTTCTGATCATTTCATATCAGGTCAGTCTCGGCTAGGCCCTAAAAGTATCATTATTCCTGTGTAAACATGCTATATCCGATCGCATATGTGACTTGACAAGTATCATCGTCAGTTCAGTGTGTAGTGTGTGTGGGGTAGGGGCATCTCAATTTTTAAACATCAAAGGGGCATCTCAGATTTTCAAAACAAAAATTAAAAGCGCCCATATTGGCTATATTAACAAAGGCTACTTACCTAGGTCTCTATTTCGTCAAGGTGCTCATGCCTATATATAATTAAGTGTATATTTATATTTATCTTAATTTGTGTATTAAATTGTGCAGACATACAGGCCTATGTGATGAATAAACATTGATTATAAATAATAATAATATCTGAAAGCTGGTTTAACCCGAAGGGGTCTTCAGCTTATATATGAAACATTGAAAAAATAATTAAACTTGCGCATTTAATTGCAAGGAGGCAAAACGATCATCCAAGAGCATTACAATAGAGTTTGTCCATCATGTGTTAATATTTATATAAGAAATTATAGCATTTGTAACCAAACACAAACACAATGTTTAGGCATGAACTGATAAAGATTTGACATTATAATGTAAAACTTTTACATACATTTTGACAATAAAAAATTATAATACACAAGGTTAGGCTAAATGATCAATATTAGCTTTATAATTATAAACACTCTCTTCATTGGCCCAGTGTTTATCTAATTTTGGACTTAAAAGCATTAAAGGGAAAAACAACGAATTCTGGAAGCAGATTATTCAATGGAAATGTATGCCCACTCATGTTTTGGGTTGGCCGACAGTACCAAGTAGTTCACCATATCAATGTATGAAATACTGGGAAAATCCTCAATATTTTGACTGAATGAATTCTGCATCTGGTATGGATCTAGGCCATCAATTAGATCGAGTTTCTGCTTGTAAAAACGCTTATCATCACCCGACAATTGTTTGACAAAGTCGCTCTCATTGTCCATATTCGCTGTAGCAGCTGCCATGTTTTCGCTTTGTATGCCCTCCAGCATGGCCGCCGGCGATTCCCAGTGACGTCATTGAAAGGACTCTATATCAATAATATCAAAACATTAAAAATCAACAAATGCCACCCAATTATTTTAATTTATGGTGGCTTTGACCACCAAACCCTTATAGTTTCATTAAAACTACCGTTTCCTGGACTTGAACCAGATTGAGATTTGAAATCGCTAAAACTCAGCGATAAACAGAATTTGGTTTAATTTTGGCGTTTTAATACTAATACAATACAGTACTGGTCTAGAATCTATGAACAAATATCTTTTCATTTGGTAGGTTTTAAAAAGTTTATGATCGGCAGACACTAACAAAATTTAATTTGCAGTAAAACTTCAAGTTACAGAATGTTTATATGACAAAATTCAGCTGACTGACATCACAAGTTGTTATGGGTCAAGTTATTTAAAGTTTGTTCCTACCCAAACACAAACGGTTGTTTTTGTATCGGAGATTAACGGCAAAGCTGGAATACGGCAGTTAAAAATTATAACAAGGTGTTAACAACTGGCCTGTAGTTACCGGTACAAAAGCAGGGGAAGCATCCCCCCCCCCCTGCTTGCTTACTGATAAACCGCTTTGATTCTAGCCATCAGTGAGGATGGACGTTCTCGCTAGCTATTAATGCTAGCAGAATTTCTAATTTTGCATTCTCTTGTTTTTCCAGCATATTAGCAACTTGTGTGTTTGCTGATGATGTCTACTTGTGGGAATGTCCTGGGGTTGTCCTGCTTGCAGCAGACACTCCTACAGTCAGGCCTCCCCTTTTGAAGAGTGTTGGGAGTGGTCACCCTCCCAAGGGGAGACTAATGAGAGAAGTAAGGGGAAGGGCATCCTCGTTACTCTTCCCTCCAACTTTTCCCCCTAGATCTCCTTCAGGGTCAATGAAAGAAGTGTTGACCCTTCAGCTTTGGGCCAAGCCTCAGAGCAAGGGGGTCTGTCCATTTCCCTTAGTGAAGTGGGTGGGCTCCCTCCTCAGGGGAGCCTTCTTGTCAGGTCATTGATGCCTTACGTTTGTTTTGGCCTTCCTTGGGCTTGACGGGACCACCTTCCGTGGGACGGAGCCTTGATAAAGATATATGGTTTTAGGACCCTCTACCCTACCAGGCCAAGCCAGGAAGGGAGGAAGAGGTAGGAAAGGAGGTAGGGGATGCTGAGATAGGTGATTCCCCACTCCAGCTACAGAAAGTGGATGGATGCCTGTCAAGTCATTGGGCAATGTGGCAGCGATAGAGTGTAGAGAGTTGGGTTGTAAAAGGCCACAGGGATAGATACGCCTCCTGTTTATCAACTCTCCCCCTCTCACTCACTCTCCGAGGACATTCCAGTCTTACTTTTCGAAATCACTGAAAACCCTCATCTTGGAGAACTTAGCGGAGGCGATGATTGAGATAGAAGTGTTATAATTCATCCAAAATGGATTTCCTGGTTTTTACAACTGTTCTTTTTTCTTGCAAGGAATGTGACTGGTGGATGGAGACCGGGCATCGATCCCTTTCCCCTGAACAAGTTTGTTCTGTAAACATGGACAACTTCATGCTTTCTATTGATCTGAAGGATGCGTATTTTCAAATAGTGTACCGATCCATCCTTCCAGCAGAAAATACAGTTAGACAGGAATTCTTGGTACACCTCACTCTGAAGTGCACCCAGCCACACCCTTACTGTGCAGAAAGTTCCTGTATTTAGCCTCACCCACCACCTCTGCCATCTCTCCCTACACTATCAACAGTATTTGGTTACTCGCCGTGCACTTTGTGACAGGGTTCACGGTTTCGGAGCGAGGTGTGTTAGGGACTCCTGTGTTCGACTGTACCTCTGCTTCATCCGCAAGGGAGTTGGTTACTAACTCAAAGTCCTGTGCTGCAGACTGCTGACCACCCCTCAAGTGTTCGCACTAGTCTCAGCTTGGTCTTATTCAAACAGAATTCACATTTTGCAATATCCTGTCAGCCTCAAAGAAATGCTTGCTCCAGGTTACTGGGCTGTGACCCAATGTTGCAGCTCCAAGCTTTGTGTCCCCGGCTACCCGAGTCATCAGGCTGATAAGATGTTATGCAGTACCAGGTGAACTTAGTGTTAAGAGACCAACCCTACATCTCTCTATACTCAGTGACCCTAAAACAGCAAGTACAGTACTGTATTAACTTGTTAATAGCCAAACAACACCATATTCTCTTCACTATACAAGAGCACTACTAGCCTTTACAATTGGCACTGGATTCCGAACTGTTAATTTTGCACTTCCTCTCTGATCAATGAGAAGTGTCTGTCTAATTTTTATCAGTAGCAAAAATCTGAATAGTTGGAATGGGCAAATGGGGATGCAAATACATTGTGAGAAAGATCTAACCCTTTAGACTGTAAACCATTTTGCAATACTAGATCTTTATGCGTTAATATCATAGCAATGATCTCCTAAAGCAAAGATGACTTGTAGCCCCCTTTTTGGCATCAAAGACCTTAGTTTCCTGATAATTAGTTACAGTGGCAAGTGTTGATGTACAGTACTATACTAACCCAACCTTCAAAAGCAGACTTAAAGACAGTACTGTTCTACTTGAATATCCCTCAATGTCCCACCCCTTTAAATGCTCTCAATATTTACCATTTTGCTGATGGAGATTATTAATAGTAAATACTATTATTTAACTACGAGAAGAAAATTTCAGATCTAAATACATCTCCGTAGGGGGTTAATGCTGTCAAGTAGGCACTTTCTTTAAATCCTCTCCTCCTCCATTCCGCTTTCTGCCTCTTTGCTACTATAATGTATTTACTTGTTAGTGCAACTGCAAGGTTTTTCCATAGATGCACTTGGGTGCTGAATGGCCTCACAGATCCCAATTTTGGCTTTTCTATTCCAAATTTATAAAACCAATCCAAATTAACATACCTAATTCTTAACAGTGTTGGCAGCATATCTTTAGCACATGCTTGCACCAACTGTTTGGCTTCCAGCAATTCCTCCATTCCTGGTTGCTTCAACCTCGCTATCAAACTTCACTACTTTTACTATGTAGTGTATCTGCAGGAAGCTGTTATGGTAGTAGTTGCACCTGAGGTGAATTACAGTACCTCCTAGGCCATAGCACTTAGCCATCAGGCTCAAATTCTAACATTCAAAATTCAAAAAATATCAATTTTATGGCTATATTAATTAGTGGACTGTATTGGCTGCTTGCATTATTTCTCTTGGGCATAAACTCCTATACATTTATGATAAAAAAAAGCTGGAGTGGTGATCACCATCTATTGTAACTAAAACTAGAACACAATTACCTTTCCTTACCTTAAATACAGTACTGTAGCATGGGATCTCAAAAGTTTGGGTGTAATGGTTAAAAGACAACTTACATTTCTAGTCTTGAACTTTTAAGCAGATTAAAGTACTTGTACTCATAGATGTGATGAAAGTTCATAAAAGTTTTGGTACTGTACCTTGGATGGAAACTAATGATAGTTAACCTAGAATATGTAAGTGCACATTATTACAGAGATTTGATCAGATTTTCTTGTCTGTTTAGAAATTGTGATGAACAAAACACTTAGGATGTTAGGTAACTTTGGTATGCTTAGACCAACAAACCCTTAATGTATATCTTTTAAGTTTATTTTTTCTTGGCTGCTTTGCGATTAATTGTTTACAGTATCATAAGCATTAGATTGATAGTAAAATTTGAATTTGCAAGTCTTATTTTGAACTTGGCTGCAAATTTTATTGTTTTTGTAGTTGTATAGTGATTCAGGTGTAAAGAAATTAGAAATACAGGAGGTTAGAAATGCTGGAAACTAAAGTTATTTCTATCTTCCAGGATGCTGAGACCAGTCTCAATAAGTTTGAAAGTTGCAAGGTCTAGTAAGATCTGCTACTGAAGTGTTCAGAAGATACAATACAGCACTGTTATTCGTACAAGTTAGAAGAACTTTTCATCATATGATTGCTTCAGAGAATATTTTATATTTTCAAGAACTGGTTTATCCTGGTGTGCTTAAAGTACTCTAAAAAGGTGCGTATTTTTGTTTACAGTTCTATGTTAATTTAATTTGTTAGCTCAAATCAAACCATGCCAGATAAATATTAAGTAAACTTGATGTGGATGTTGCAGTTTCAATTTTTTTATAGTAAACTGTACCACTGTTCAAACTAAATAAAGTGGTTTGTCATGATATATGTACATTAAAAAGAAGTATGATTTTTTTTTTTTTTTTGCCAAAGTGCTGTGGAAATATTGGAAGATTTAAAGGATAATTTTTAAAGATTTTTCCAATTTGGCCCTGAAAATATTAGGTCTTTTCAAACCTGAAATACTTTAGGTGGAAATGTTCAATAATGTATAGTTACTGTTATACATTACTAGGGAATAGAATGTTTTCCCTTTTCTATATTAATTGTTTGTATTTTTATATTGCGTAACGTAAAAATATTTGTTGACAATTTGTGGTGATAGAAAATTAGAGTTTTTTTCAAGTTTTGAAACCTGTTGCTGCTGTAATTTTTAATTTAATGTGATATATATATCTTTATTATATTTTCAAGTAAAATGTACCAACCCATTTAAATTTGGGAGTTATTTCAGGTTTTTATTATGGTGATACTGAATTACATATGCAAATACTGTACATAAGAGAGATGTATCATTCATTTCGTACTATGTGGGGACCTATGGACAAAGAGCAATCACACTAATATGAGTGGCTATCGGGGTCAAATTATCACGAGTGGCTTTCAGAGCCAAATTATCCTAAATCATGCTATTCAGAACAACATCTATATTAATTTTAAATATTAAACTTAGCCGGTGAATATATAATAGCTGACGTCTCCGACGGCTCGACAGATTCCAAAAACTCGCGAGCGATCGCCGTGAAGGTTGCGGGTGTGCCCACCAGCGCGGACTATCGGCCAGATACCGCATATACTTGTCAAATTCTCCAGTTCTTCTCTGTCGGTCTTGTCGACAAGTTGGTTCCGCTCGCTTTATGACCTCGAGTTTTCGACCGAATTGGTGAAGTACTTTATTTTGGTTGTTTATTGGCTTTCGCTGTGTTGGTGTGTTTCTTCAATTAAACTCTTGAAACCCTTTTTTTGGCTGATGTTTTTTGTTGATGAATTTGGTTTTGACTTGGATTTTCTCTGATTGTTCAAAATGGCTGACCCTTCTCCTGTATATCGCAAGTGTGCGAGGGATTGTAACAAACGTCTTCCCAAGGCCTCTATCGACTCTCATACTGTTTGTTCTAATTGCCGGGGTAAATCCTGCCAATTAGGAGATCGGTGTGAGGATTGCGTGGTCTTGTCGGAATTCGAATGGCTTGAGTATGACAAATATACTCGTAAGCTTGAGAGAGATAGGGTGAGGAGAAGCTCCTCTAGATCTTTGGAATTTTCCTCCTCCCATGCCCCTGAACCTAATCCTTCCCCTGTAGTAGTTGTTCCTGAACCCCCTACTAGCACTCATGAACCGTCCATGCGGGATATGTTTTTAGCAATTCAAGCTTTAGGCGAAAAGGTTGAGTCCTTAGCATCGGACAGAAACCAACTTATGTCAGATGTTAAGTTGTTGAAGTGTCAGAGTGGTAAAACAGAAAATCTAAGTGATAAAGTGATAAGTGCGCAAAATGTGTTTAGTGTTGCGACCGAGGGTTCGTCTGTTCGTGCTTGTCGCTCCCCTAGTCCGAGACCTCTTTCAGGCTCCCCTGCACCAGGGAGAAGTAATGTCGTAGGACTTAAGGGGGCGAGAGGCGTAAACCAACGTACAGACATTCCCTCTTTGGTATCGGACGTTTCTCGTCAAGATCGTCCTTACCATAAGACGGGTGAGACTAAGTTCTCCTCGTCCTCCGAAGACTTATCGCACAAGAAACCTTGGCGCAAGGTTTCTAGACCCTTGAAGCGAAAGTCAGTCCCTTCAGGACAGGTCCAGCGTCCTGGCTGTAGCCATTGGGGCAGCTCTGACCTTTTGCAGTCGTCGGATGACTGTTCGCCTGTTAAGCGCAAGCGTAACACGGGGTCCGAGGGTCTCGGTAGAGGCAATGTTTTGCCAACGCAGACGTTACCGAGGTCACGGCCCATTCCGACTCCCGTTGATCCGAAGTGGGTTGTCCTGCGGGACATGCAGTCTAAGCTTGCCTCCCTTATGGAAGAGTATGACTTTGATCAGGTTCACGATGATCCTTTTCTTGCGAGTCGCCAGTGCGCTGAACGTGACTCTGGCCTTCAGCCGCCTAAACGAGTGTTTTCTCGTCCGTTTGACGTTAGTGCTAACGTTTCTAGTGCTTTGAAACGCGATGCTAGTCGTGTGCCTAGTCATTCACATCAGTCACGTGACATGGATCCCCCTTTGCTACAGTCTCAGACTGACATTCAGCTGCTGCCGCCGCAGCCCCGCACTGATGTTCGCCGACCGGCTCCGTTGCCTCGACGTGACGTTGAGCGTCGGTCACCGCAGTCGGAGGTTGTTTTGCCTGCTCAGACTCTGCAGTCAATGCAGGTCCGACGTGACGTCAAGCTTCAATCAACTTCAGCTGTTGTTGTTGGTCAGTCACAAGACTTTCAGTCCTTTCAGCAGCGACGTGACGTCGTTTCCTCTTCTGCTGCTGCTGCTCCGTTGCTTGTTGACATTGCCTGTCAAGCGTTGCCTCCTCGGCATGTCTCTCCGTATCATGAGACTCGGCAGTTGTCGGACGAAGTTCCGTCGGATGAGGAAGTCGCTGATCCCCTTCCAACTGATATACCTTTGGGGACTTTGTCAGATGGAGAGGAGCCTAGAGTTGCTCAGCCCTCTCTTGATTTTAAAAAGATCATGCTGATATTTAAGGAACTGTTTCCTGACCATTTTGTGACTGCTGCTCCTCGTTCGCCTCCATCAGAGTTTACGCTAGGCCTAGCTACTTAGACGCCGTCGTTTACTAAGCTAGTGGTCTCTCGCTCTTCTAAGAGAACTTTGCGTTTACTAGGCGACTGGTTGATCACCAGGAGGAGTTTGGGGAAGACAGCCTTTGCTTTCCCCCCTTTTAAACTGGCTTCTAGAGCGAGCGTCTGGTATGACACGGGAGAAGTTCTCGGCTTGGGAGTTCCTGCCTCTGCCCAGGGAGACTTCTCAAGCCTCGTAGACTCTCCCCGTCGCCTGGCCATGAGACGCTCAAAAGTTTGCTGGTCCTCTTCGGACCTTGATCATCTCCTCAAAGGGGTTTATAGGGCCTTCGAAGTTTTTAACTTCTTGGATTGGTCGCTGGGAGCCTTGAGCAGGAAGATCTCTTCGGCCGACCGTGATGTATCCGTGCTAATTATGTCCTGCATGGACAAGGCTATCCGTGATGGCTCTAATGAGCTCGCTGCTACCTTTACGGCAGGAGTCCTTAAGAAGAGGGAGACTCTTTGTTCGTTCCATTCGGCAGGGGTAACTCCCTGTCAAAGGTCAGAGCTTCTCTTTGCTCCGTTGTCATCTGCCTTGTTCCCTCAGCAGTTGATTAAGGATATCGCAGCTTCTCTGGTGCAGAAGGATACCCACGACTTGATGGCTACGTCAGCGCGTAAGGCTGCTCCTTCATCATCTTATGTCGTTAGACCCAAGCTCGATACTCCAGCAACGAGGTTTATCCCGCCCTTTCGTGGCAGAGCCCCCAGTAAGGGAGGCGCTCGTGCCGATAGTAAGAGAGGCAAGAGGAGAGGATCTAAGTCCTCCCGTGGCAGAGTCTGACTGCCCACGTCCTCAGACAGCGGTAGGGGCCAGACTGAACAACTTCTGGCAGGCCTGGGAGAAGAGGGGTGCAGACCGGGAGTCTGTTTTGTTGCTAAAGGAGGGGTACAAAATACCTTTTGTACGGAGACCTCCTCTGGTAAAAGTCCCTATAGACCTCTCTCCCAGGTATCGAGAGGAGTCAAAGAGACAGGCACTACAGCTGCAGGTGTCTCAGTTGCTAGAGAAGGGAGCGGTGGTGAAAGTCTCGGACCTTCAATCACCGGGATTTTACAACCGTCTCTTCCTAGTACCAAAGCATACAGGAGGTTGGAGGCCGGTGCTGGATGTCAGTGCGCTCAACGTTTTTGTTGTCAAAACAAAATTTACGATGGAGACCACCAAATTCGTTCTAGCAGCGGTCAGAGAGGGAGACTGGATGGTCTCTCTCGACCTGCAGGATGCGTACTTTCACATTCATATACACCCGGATTCTCAACCGTATCAGAGGTTTGTATACAGGAATGTGGTGTACCAATTCCGAGCACTGTGCTTCGGCCTCAGTCCTGCTCCTCTTGTTTTTACGAGGCTCATGATAAATGTGGCAAAATTTCTACATTTATCGGGGATTCGAGCCTCCCTGTACCTGGACGACTGGCTGCTCAGAGCGTCGTCCCGTCATCGCTGTCTGCAGGACCTTCAATGGACGTTGGATCTTGCAAAGGAGTTGGGACTGTTGGTGAACATAGAGAAGTCTCAGCTGACTCCCTCCCAAACGATTCTCTATTTGGGGATGGAGATTCACAGTCTAGCTTTTCGGGCTTTTCCGTCTGCCACCAGGATAGAGCAAGCCTTGCTCAAAGTCCGCCTCATGCTGAGGAAAGACCATTGCTCTGTGAGAAGTTGGATGAGCCTCCTAGGGACGCTGTCATCCCTGGAACAATTTATCTCTCTAGGGAGACTTCACCTTCGCCCTCTCCAGTTCCATCTAGACTCCCATTGGAACAAGAACAAGACTTTGGAGGCGGTCTCGATCCCGATCTCCGAACCAGTAAAGACGTGCCTGAACTGGTGGGACAGCAATATAGGTCTTCGAGAGGGTCTGTCCCTGGCGGTCAAGAACCCAAACCACGTGTTATTTTCAGACGCGTCGGATTTGGGTTGGGGAGCGACTCTGGACGGTCTGGAGTGTTCGGGTCTTTGGACGACAGATCAGAGGAGCCTTCACATCAACTGCAAGGAGTTGTTGGCTGTTCACTTGGCCTTGACGAGTTTCGAGAGTCTTCTCCGAAACAAGGTGGTAGAAGTGAATGCGGACAACACCACAGCCTTGGCGTACATCTCCAAGCAAGGAGGCACTCACTCCCACACTCTGTTCGTCATCGCAAGGGACCTCCTCATCTGGTCAAAAGATCGAGGCATCTCACTGTTGACGAGGTTCGTCCAGGAGAAATTGAACGTCTTGGCGGACTGTCTCAGTCGGAGAGGTCAGGTGATCCCTACAGAATGGACCCTCCACAAGGACGTGTGCAAGAGTCTTTGGATGACTTGGGGTCAGCCCACCATAGACCTCTTTGCGACCTCACTGACCAAAAGGCTCCCGACCTATTGCTCTCCAGTCCCAGATCCAGAGGCGGCCCACATAGATGCCTTTCTGTTGGACTGGTCTCACATGGACGCTTACGCATTTCCGCCGTTCAAGATCATCAACAAGGTTTTGCAGAAGTTCGCCTCTCACGAAGGGACAAGGTTGACATTGGTTGCTCCCCTCTGGCCCGCGAGAGAGTGGTTCACAGAGGTACTTCAATGGCTGGTAGACGTCCCAAGGAGTCTGCCATTACGGATGGATCTCTTACGGCAGCCCCACGTAAGGAGTCTTCATCAAAGCCTCCCCGCGCTTCGTCTGACTGCCTTCAGACTATCGAAAGACTCTCAAGAGCTCGAGGATTTTCGAAGGAGGCAGCCAGAGCGATCGCGAGGGCTAGGAGATCATCTACTATCAAGGTCTACCAGTCGAAGTGGGAGGTCTTTAGAGAGTGGTGCAAGTCCTCCTCTATTTCCTCTTCCAGTACCTCTGTAGCCCAAATTGCGGACTTTCTCCTGCATCTGAGAAATGTTCGCTCCCTCTCTGCTCCCACTATTAAAGGCTACAGGAGCATGTTGGCGTCTGTTTTCAGACATAGAGGCTTGGATCTGTCAAATAACAAAGATCTCCAAGATCTCCTTAAGTCCTTCGAGACCTCTAAGGAGCGTCGTATGTCAACTCCCGCTTGGAACTTAGACGTGGTCCTAAGGTTCCTAATGTCAGAGGTTTGAGCCATTGCATTCAGCCTCCCTGAAGGATCTCACCCTCAAGACGCTTTTTTTGGTGTGCTTGGCTTCGGCTAAAAGGGTCAGTGAGATCCATGCTTTTAGTAACAACATCAGCTTTTCTACAAATAAAGCTACATGTTCGCTTCAACTTGGTTTTTTGGCCAAGAACGAACTGCCTTCTCGTACTTGGCCTAAATCTTTTGAAATACCTAGTCTGTCAGAAATCGTAGGTAACGAAGTTGAAAGAGTACTGTGCCCCGTTAGAGCTCTTAAGTTTTACTTAGCTCGAACTAAACCATTACGAGGTGGTTCTGAGGCCTTATGGTGCTCCGTTAAGAAGCCCCCATTGCTCATGTCTAAAAATGCGTTATCGTACTTTATTAGATTTTTAATCCGGGAGGCACATTCTCATTTGAATGAGAAAGATCGTTGTTTGCTTAAGGTCAAGACGCACGAAGTAAGAGCGATAGCAACTTCGGTGGCTTTTAAGCAAAACAGGTCTCTTCGAAGTATTATGGACGCGACCTTTTGGAGGAGCAAGTCGGTGTTCGCTTCATTTTACTTAAAAGACGTCCAGACTCTTTATGAGGACTGCTACACCCTGGGTCCATTCGTTGCAGCGAGTGCAGTAGTGGGTGAGGGTTCTACCACTACATTCCCTTAATCCCAATATCCTTTTAATCTTCTCTTGAAATGTTTTTAATCTTGTCTTGGGTTGTACGGAAGACTAGGAAGTCTTTCGCATCCTTTTTGATTTGGCGGGTGGTCAAATGTCGTTTCTTGAGAGCGCCCAGATTAAGGGTATTGATGAGGTCCTGTTATAAGGGTGTTCGCCCTGGATATAACAGCTCCTGGGAGTCTTTCAGCATCCTGAGAGGATGGCTGGGCTTCGTGAGGAAAGCGGACTAATGAGGCAAAGTAATCGTCAGAGTCAGCTTCCTTGCCAGGTACCTATACTTAAGTTGGTTTTTTATGAAATAATTGTCAAAAAACTCTTGAGCATATACGCCTTTATTGTATTAATACTGGTCTCTACCCACCACCATGGGTGTGAATCAGCTATTATATATTCACCGGCTAAGTTTAATATTTAAAAATGATATTTTGATTATAAAATAAATTTTTGAATATACTTACCCGGTGAATATATAAATTAAAGGCCCTCCCTTCCTCCCCGATAGAAACCCAGCGGACTGAGAAGAACTGGAGAATTTGACAAGTATATGCGGTATCTGGCCGATAGTCGGCGCTGGTGGGCACACCCGCAACCTTCACGGCGATCGCTCGCGAGTTTTTGGAATCTGTCGAGCCGTCGGAGACATCAGCTATTATATATTCACCGGGTAAGTATATTCAAAAAACGGATTTTGAGCGAAGCGAAAAATCTATTTTTGGGTAAGATGGCCATGTCGTCCTGATGGAAGTTCCTTAAAGGCAGCTTCCTAGGGTATATTACAACTACGGCGATATTCCCAGAGAATTTACCTTAAGGTACCCAGAATTCTAACTCCTGGAGCGAGTATCCCTAAAAAAGACCTTAGGGATATCGTAAATATCAGTGGACGTATTCTTGACACGCCTCATAGCAATCTATACCCCGAATAGAGTTAACACTTCGTAGGGGTCAAATGGCAAGAAAACGAAAACGAGAAAGAAAAGGGGAGAGCCGTTCGTAAGGCCCTCTCTTCTCCCGTTTCGTAAGCGTGCCCTGCGCCAATTCTGGCGCCATCTGCATTCCTTGTAGCGAAACACGAGGTGCTACAGATACTGTATGTAGGGAGGGGTCCTACGGCCCTTTCATTGAAAGGGAAGGGCGGGTCCATCAGGACGACATGGCCATCTTACCCAAAAATAGATTTTTCGCTTCGCTCAAAATCCGTTTTTTGGGCTCAAGCCATGTCGTCCTGATGGAAGTATACCAGAGCATTACTGTATCTGTGGATTCTCAAAATGTGCCGTACTCCTCAGAAGTATTTCCCCCAGTCAACGCGACCTAGAGACCTAAGATGTTACCGTCATACATCTTTTCAACTAATCATAAACCATGATAGAGCTTCCTGCCTCCAACAGGGAAGAGTCTTACTAGACTCTGGGAAAGTCTCGAAGAGTACATATATCTAAGTATGAACCCCAGGCAAGCGAGTATAGTGGTCTCACCCCATACTGGGTAAAGCGAAGTTCGAAAAGAATCACTGTGTCAATATGAAATATCGACCAGTCCTCCGCTCAAAACACGTATTGGACAAAGGTTCATATCCGCTTAGGAGGAAACTCGTAAATCCGCCACCATCCCTTTATGGGATGGAGTCCTCCAGCTAAGGGGAAGCATAAACCAATGCAATATTAGCTTGCATAAGGGAACATTCTATTAGAATTATCCCCGGGTAAATATACATAGAATGAATGCTCACAGGTGAAGGAGACGCAAGGTTCTCAAGAACCAGTTTATTGACAGACAATAAACAAACAGGTTAACCACACTCATATATATATATATATATATATATATATATATATATATATATATATATATATATATATATATATATATATATATATATATATATATATATATATATATATCTATATATAAGAGGAGGATAACTAAAACTTTAAGCATAAGTATGATAGTAAACAGCAACTTGTTTGTCTGAAAGAAAAAACATTGGAGCCACTTTTAAGATACCAAAGTATCAAAGTCAAAAGTCTGTTTTACTAATCAGTCACATTAGCGTTAGAAACGCTCGGCACGCATGTTTGCACTTATGCTGGGTTCACCTTTGAAAGTGGAACAGTCAACGTGGGTCACCCAGTACCCTCACATAGTTTGTAGTACAACATGTGACTACATACTCACCCTGGAATTAATTGTCCCAATTAAGCTACTGTTCCTCGCAGAGTTAAACAGCAGGGTTAACGACGCAACCCACTGCCACCACAGAACCTCTTAGTTGCTGCACTTGCTTCGCATAGTGACGAAAGAACACTCTGGAAGACTTCCAGCCAGTGTACGAACGAAGATGTCCAAAATCCCTACAACTAAAGAAGTTTAAGGATGAAGCAACTTTCCTCGGATCGTGACCTGTGGGTGAACAGTCAGGATCCGCTCTGCGAATAAGATATGTGATTTTCGCCCTGAGTTATTTCAGTAATAAAATTTTGAGCCTGACGTTTCTCCCCTGGCCAGATGGCCATCCTTGAAGTCTGAAGTTCTACGAAGATAGACCTTTAGGCATTCTACTGGACATAGAGATGCATCTTCTTTCAGAGGGCAGATTCTTCAGGGGCCCCACCTGATGGTGGGTAACTCGTTCTTGGTGAGAAACGTAGGATCCGGAAACAGGTTCAGTTCACCCATCCAGGAACTGAACACGACCTTCCTCTCTCGAGAGGGGTATGATCTCACTAACCCTGGCCCCGGACGCGAGTGCAAAAAGGAGGATAACTTATGGGTCAAATCCTTTAACGCACACTCCTTATTGTTCAACAGTGAAGCAACATGAAGAACTTTTCTAGAGACCATGAATTGGGCTTTGGAGGTGCTAAAGGTCTGAGCCTAGCGCAGGCTTTCGGAACTTTTATAAAAGATCTCGTTAGCGAGGTCGACCTGGAAGGCATATAGAATGGGTCTTGTCAAAGCAGGCCTACATGATAAAATCGTGTTAGTTACCGATCCATAACCATGGAGATGGATGAAGAAAGACAAGCAGAAGTCCGTCGTGATCTCCTGCGGAATCTTCGTCTGACAAGGGCTACCCATTCTCTCCAAGATGACTCATATTGCCTTATAAAAGGTTTGCACTTATAATCCTCTAGGAAGTCCATGCTGGCTTTCGAAATCCCGAAACACTTTCTCACCTGTTAAGGAAAGAAATCATGAGCTGTGGGTCCGGGTTTTCTGTGATGAAGCGCAGACAATCGACTTCTGGACTCACTGGGTCAGAACTGGATCTGGTAGCGGTCGAAACTCCAATCGTAGTTCCAATGCCAGAGGGAACCCCACACTGTTCGGTCATTTGTGGGCCACTACTGCCGCTACTCCCTTAAATGATCTCAGTTGTTGAGGACCCTCAACAGAAGGTTGTAAGGAGGGAACAGATAAATCCTGAACCATCTGTTCCAGTCGAGGGACATCGCGTCCACTGCTTCCGCCAAGGGGTCCTCGTACGGGGACACATACAGGGGCAACTTCTTGTTGTCTTTCGTCGCAAAGAGGTCTAGCCGCAGTTCTGGGACTTGACTCAGAATGAAGGAGAATGGTCCTGCGTCTAGGGACCATTCCGACTCTATCGGTGTGAACCTGGATAGAGCGTCCGCTGTCACATTGCGGACTCCTTAAAGGTGAACTGCTAACAGGTACCATTTCTTCTTCCCCCAAATCGGAAGATGGCCAACATCACCTGGTTGAGAGGTGGCGACCTTGATCCTTGTCGATTCAAGCATCTCACAACTCCCCCGCTGTCCAGCACCAACCTAATGTGGATCGAGCGATGCGGGGAGACTTTCTTTAAGGAAAGAAGGACTGTCATAGTCTCTCGAAAATGACTGTGAGGGGTCTTGAATAGACTGGACCAAGACCTTTGGGCCTTTTTCTGATGAGAGTGAACTCCCTATCCCTCCTTCGAGGCGTCTGAGTGACTCGTCACCGACGGGGGAGGTGGATGAAGAAGAACCGACTTCCTAAGGAGTCTGGTTTGGGACCAAGGCCTGAGAAGAGTATTTCGACGAAGCGGAACTGGTCTTCTCAGATCTCTTCGCGCATCTGATGCATAACTACTCCAATCTCCGGTTGCATCCTTTAGCTGTGCTCTTAGCACCGGGTCTGTCACCGAAGTAAACTGGAGAGACCCCAGTACACTCTCCAGTTCGCATCTGATATCCATACGGAATCTCGAAGTCTCTTGACAGAACCAGCTATCTCCTTTCATTTCTCCGCCATGACGGAGAAAACGGTGTGACATTAGGTCCCAGTGGATTCACACCCACTGGAACTTAGAGATGGAGGAAGTTGAGACTTTTCCTGTTGATCTTGAAGCCTAGATAATCTAGGAAATGGATCACATACAGGGAAGCTTGCAAGCATTCTGTCCTGGGTGCTGCCCACACCAGCCAAAAATCCAGGTAGGCTACTACCTGAATTCCCTTTAGGCGTAATTGACTGAGAACTACGTTCGCAAGCATCGTGAAAATCCTTGGGGCTATTTTAAGCCCGAGAGGCATGGCTTTGAAGACGTATAGTCTTCGTTGTAGCCTTAACCTTAGGTAGGAGGGGAATCGACAATAGATTGGAACGTGCCGATAGGCGTCTGACAAAACTATGGAGGCGGTAAATGCCCTCTTGGGCAGTAAGGTCCTTATGTGTTGTATTGTTAGCATCTTGAACCTGTAGTTCGCTATGAACCTGTTAAGTGGCGATAAGTCCAGAATGACTCCGAGTTTTCCGAGTCTTTCTTGGGAACACAAAACAGCCTCCCTTGGAATTAGATGGACTTTACCCTTCGGATCACTTTTCCTCTAACAGTTCATGAATGAACTCCTCCAGAACGGGGGTGGAGTATCGGAAAAATGCCGAGGGTATGGGGATGGAGTGCTGTACCAGCTCCAGCCCAGTCCCTTCTTGAGTAGGCTGTGGACCCAGGGATCGAAGGTCCACCGATCCCAAAAGCGTTGGAGACTCCCTTCTACCAATATCATTTCGCTCGGACTGTTGTCCTGAGGTCTTGCCTCTCTGACCTCGACCACCCATGAAACCCCTTCTCCTTGAGGGGCGCCTAGACGAAATTCTGGCTGCTCCTCTAGGCTTGTTCGACAGGCAGTTGACTGACCTTCGAACGATGGGTTGAATGCCGGAGACTGTGTCGACACGAATTGGGGAACCCACTGAAGTGTGGTCGGGGTTTTTGCCACCATCTGGGGCACTGAGGGCATCAGCAAATGCCGTTGCTGCTGATGTCTACTTGACTTAGCTGGCCGAGAAAGTATCCTAATCCTTTTAGTCTTCCTCCAAGGTTGGGGACCCCATCCGGGGAAGAATTTCTCCTGGTAGACAGGCCCCACTCCTGGAGAAGATTTCTATCGTCCGTGGCGGCCCTATCAACCTTTTTGACCGACTCACTAGGGAAAAGGTCTTTGTCCCAACTGTTGGAGGAGATTAGTTTCCTTGGCTCGTGCCTCATCGTAGCCCGGGCGAACACGAATTCCCTACAGGTTCTCTTCGCCCTGACGGAGCTGTAGAGATCCTTCGTCACAGTGGCCAGGTGAGTCTTGATCACAACCATGAACGTTTCATGGACCTTGGGATCACTTGTCATCGTCTCAAACGTGGACTGAAGAGACAAAGAGGCAGCCAGTCTTTCTTTTGTCTAGAGTTCTCTCCGCAAAAGAAAGCCAGACAGCTTAGAGAGGATCTCGCCGAACCGGCATCCGGCAAAATCCGCCTCCCACATCTGGACTGAGAAGGTAAGATGGACGTCCTTCCAGTCCTTGTTTTGCTTACTAAATCTTCCTTTCTAAAGGCCAGCAACAAGGGTTTACACTCCACCAGGGAGGGGAAAGGCTTGCCAGCCTCGACTGTTTTCAAAACCGCCGCAAACCCTTTCAGCGAAAAAGGGGGAAGGCTGTGGCAGGAGAGGACACAAAGGAAGGGAGCCTCTTACTCAAATACAGCTACCTTTGAGTTCATGAAGCCCCTCTCTTTCATCGAAGAAGAAAGCAAGGCATGAGCCTAGCATGGTCTATCACTACGACCTCCTTCGGCTCTGTCTCTTCCTTTGAAGCTGGTACCTCCTTCCACCGGACCTAGCAGTCCGGATGTGCCCCTGCAGTTACAATGCAGCTGCCTTCCCATTCTTCTCCCTCTGCCTTTGTTGGATCAAGCCAACAATGGAGGGAGAGCCTGCTCTACTGCGAGAGCAGATGATGTTGAGGGAGCAGGTTCAAGGACCTGAACCGGAGCAGCCGACCTCTCTCGGCCTCTTCCGCTACCTTGTCCGGAGCTCGAACTTCATCCTGGCCTTCTGCCAGGAGGTCTTCCTCCAGACGTTCGGACACGTTTGGCATCCTGTCGTCCAACTGGATGCTAAGCAAGGCGACCGTGACTTCAGCATCCACGGGATCTGAATTAAGGGGACCTCCTCTGAGGTTGGGGAATCACTGTAACAGTTGATGCCCTAGGAAAAGAAAGCCCTCATCTTCTCATTTGGAAGATAAGGTCCAGAGGTAATCTTCTGAAAGCCCCTCACCCAGGTACGAAGCTTCTCCCTAGCTATATCCCTTGAATCCACCGTTGTAGGGGAGACGAAAACGGATTTTGAGCGAAGCGAAAAGAAAAAACCTCAATAGATAGGTTAGTGCATATGAAACATACCTGGGGAACCCAATACCGGAGAACATCCGTGGAGACAGCGCATGCCACACGCCTCCTTCAGAACCATGTCCGCAGAAGCCCTACTGCGGACGTTGCAGAAATACATCCGCACTACGGATGGTCCTCCTGTAAAGAGAAGAAATTTCCATGAGTATCAAGTGAACTACGTATCACTGGATATGCACAGTAGCATAACAAAACGGAAAGACACATCCTTGTATTTCCCGAACACCCAATTGTTGTAGCCTTCCAAATCATAAAATCGTATAGTTAATCTATGCCAGATTAACCAATGGAAAATTTCCAAAGGAAGAAGGTGCAGCCCCCCCTAAGGAATGATTTTAAAATACCGGATAGTAGACAAGAAAGAACTCTCTCTCTTATCTGTAAGGCCAACAACAACGGGTCGCGCAAGACCACAAAGAATAAGGAAAAGACACATACTTGTGAATCCCCCACAATCACCTGTGGAAGCCCACCAGCCATTAAAATCAAATGGTTAGTCTTTGCTAGAATAACCAAAGATCATATTTCCCGAGGGAAATTAGGTGTAGCTCACACCTAAGGTAAGATTTTACCATTCTGGCTAAAGATGAAAAGAGTTCTCTTTTCATCCCTGTAAGGCAACACCAAGTGATTGCACAAGGCAACACAAGTAAGTTAGAAAAGACAGTGTTGTAACCTACTATATCATGTTCTCCCCTGGTAGAAGACACTAAACAGGGAAGAACTGATACAGTACATGAGGGTGGTGTGCCGGCCGGCTCTTGCCGGTCAGCACCCCCACCCCCTTTTCCAAAGGTAGGTCTCAAGTATGCAACTTAGGATCACCCAGACGGGGGAGAACTCCAGTTCCTATGCCTGAACCGGTCGGTAGTGGTTGCCGGTCCATAGCTACCCGGTTGGCACCCAGCTGCCGGCCATCACTCTTAGTGGCCGGCCAACCGAGTGATGTAGCAGGCCGGCCCGGCAGCGGTGAGTAAACCCTGCCGGCTGGCATCCACCCCAGGTAGCGCCCGGCTGCCGGCCGCCACTCAAAGCGGCCGGCAGGTGAACAAGGAGACCGGCCAGCAAAGGCATAAAACCACCGCCGACCGACAGCAAGAGAACTAGCGAACACCCCCCTACCGACGGCCGGCCACTAGGCCGGCAGACGGCAAGGACAACACAAGAGAAGACAACAGAATGGGTGCCGGGCTAAGAGGCTATGTACCTCCGCGCCCGACACCCGAAAGAGTGCCGAGAGGAAGGGGAGACACTAAGTCAAGCTTCCTAACCACTGCTTACTGAAACTACAGACGGCAGCGGTTGAAGGACCAAGGAAGGACCGGGCAGCACTCAAAGGATAGGGCCTCTGCCGGTCGGCACTCTCTGCCAGCCGACAGGGGACCACGTCAGCTCCCCATCCCAACCTATGCTAGGTACGGATGTGAGACGACTGACACAAAGGAAACGGAAAAATAGAAGGGAAGGACAGAGGGTCCTGTCCAACCTTGCCTTGGTTAAGGATCATTCCAAACTAAGAAAGCTCATCTCAGCCAGAGAGATCCAGGGAGGGAGGCCGGCACTACTGGCTGCCTCCCTAAAACCAAGGCAAGGAAGGAATTGCTATTCCGGAAAGGGAACATATCCCGAACCCGGAACAGCAAAGAGGACAAGTCTGAGGGGTCACCGAGCGAAGGGATCATAATTACCGAAACCTTCCAAGGTCAATCAAGGAGGATAAACCTCCTATGCCCGTGTCAGGCAGCAAGGGAGACTCTGCCCCATGCTAGACCAACACGGACTCAGACTAATACACTGCTGTACTGTCCCCCTCTGAACCAATTCAGTTGGAGCAGGAAGGTACAGTACTACTCCAGCATAGTTATATTTGAAAATTAATTCAAACAAACCACTAGAGTTAAGCCTAAGGCTTAAACAGAGGGAAAGGGTTTGCCCCTTCCCCGAAGAGAAGGGAGCAAACGGGGAAACAGATAATATTATCAAGACCTAAGACAACCTAGCCTAGGCACTAAGAGAATCGATTACCTAAATCACCGAAACTCACTCCAATACTATCTTGGAAATTACTCGAAAAGGGCTGTATGTATAACGTTGCCTAACGCTTTAAGCAATATAAAATCACACTTGGAAGACTAATTATCATGCAGGAAGTACAAGGACCAATAACTAGGCTACGAAGACTAGTGTTGGTCAGCCTAGGCAAAACTTTCGCCAGGCGCACTACTAACGCATCATAACAGAATTCCTAATTAAGCTAAGCAGCTAATTATTAAAGCGCAGGGGGCTGGGAACGTCGCTCTTGCTAACAAATAAATCCTATTCTAGCGAGCGACGGCGTCCATGACGCCTCCAGCAGGCAACAGCTCTTGTATCAAAGATAACTCTTTTAAATACTTTAATTTTAAACAAGAGCCTACATTTATACATAAAAGAAAAAGTACTCAACTTATCCGAAGCAGAAGAAGTTGGAGAAAGCATAATATGAGAGTAAATCCAAGATTTGGTAGAAACACAGGAAAAAACACCGAGTTGTAAAGCTACGCAAAAAGGAATGCAGATGGCGCCAGAATTGGCGCAGGGCACGCTTACGAAACGGGAGAAGAGAGGGCCTTACGAACGGCTCTCCCCTTTTCTTTCTCGTTTTCGTTTTCTTGCCATTTGACCCCTACGAAGTGTTAACTCTATTCGGGGTATAGATTGCTATGAGGCGTGTCAAGAATACGTCCACTGATATTTACGATATCCCTAAGGTCTTTTTTAGGGATACTCGCTCCAGGAGTTAGAATTCTGGGTACCTTAAGGTAAATTCTCTGGGAATATCGCCGTAGTTGTAATATACCCTAGGAAGCTGCCTTTAAGGAACTTCCATCAGGACGACATGGCTTGAGCCCAAAAATTTATTTTATAATCAAAATATAATTTTTGCACAATTTTTTATTACTCCTATTATGAAATACACAAATTCCCCAAACAATATAGTACCTAAGTAAACCTTTATGAGATTTTGGGAAGTCTAAGTTTGTCAGTGCTTTCGGTGTTCCTTTCTAAATCTTGCATGGGCCATTGCATTGTAACACAAGCGGGTCAGATCTTTGGCTACTGTAAAAAAGAAATTAGGAATGAATGCTGTAATCTGTTATAAGCATTATTGTTTGCTTCATTATGAATTGCACATGAATCTAATTATGAAACATCAATTCAGCCTGTGAACAAAAGCTAGGTATAGTAGAGTGGAAAAGCGTTAGCATAGCGATAAATCGATCCCCTCCTTGGACTGAGTTTAAACTGTTTACTGTGTAGGTTACTAGTGTGGTTGGGCATCACAGGGGGTATTGGTCTTGTCTCTCTGATGTTCTGGTAAGCATTTCTTCAAATGAAACTGGAATTGAAGCACGACACCTTTAACTTTTAAATACTATGACCTCAAAATTTAATGAAATTGTTAATTTTTATGGTTGGTAGTTATTTTACAAAGCACTGACAGCTATTCATAATAAACACCATGTGGCATATTGCCGTCAGTGCAACCTCACATGTTTCAACCCCATTATTTAACATTTTCTACAGCACCCCTTTGGCCCCCAGCTTCACTCTCTTTTTAGCCTTCTGCTAAGTTTCTGTTTCTGCTTCCTTCCTTCTATCATGCCATCCAACATATCTCTTAATTTTATGAATAGAACTTATCTTGCAGTTATATATATATATATATATATATATATATATATATATATATATACTGTAGCTTAGTCTCTGACGTCCGGCAGAATTTTTCAAAACTCGCGGCAACCGCGGTGTGGTGGTTGTGCAGTTAGGTGGTTAACAACCCTTACAGGGTGGTACTTGGAATCATTCCCGTTTTCTGTTCCTCAGATCATCTCTGCCGGTTAGACTGACAACATCGTTGGTCTGCCATTGGAGTTTTTCGGTTCGCTTTCACTGTGTCGCTGTACCGGACTTATTTTTGGTGAAGTACATTGACTTGGGGTTTGGTAATCGCTTTTGTGTTTATTCTGTTACTATTGGTTTGTTTAAGATGAGTGAGAAACTTCATTTTCGTGTGTGTGTAAATGAGGAATGCAAGGTGAGGTTACCGAAAGTTTCGGTAGACCCTCACACTGTTTGTTTGGGTTGCAGGGGTTTTGATTGTGCACTTGATAAAAGGTGCAAGGAATGTGAGGTTTTGAGCGAGAAAGAATGGTTAGATATGAAGCACTATGTGCACAAGTTAGAGCTAGATAAAGCCAGGAGGGCTTCGAGATCTAAAGCTAAATCTGCTAGTGAACGTAGTTTAGATATTTCTATTGATCCATTAATCAATTCCTCTTTGGAAGTTGAACCTTCCCCTGAGGTAGTAACTCCTGCCCCTTCTACAGGAACGGTATCTGCGGATGACCCTCGGTACGCCAGGATGGCGGCTGAGTTGAAGGCCATTAAAGACCAACTTTCAGCCTTAAAAGGTAAGAGTGAGAGTGGGATTAGTGCTAGTGAAAGTGCAGTAGAGGTGGCGACTGATCGAACCTGTCATTACCCTAGGTCTAGACCTCTACCAAGCTCCCAGGACCAAGGGAGAAGGTACGTCGACGGCCGTAAGGGAGTGAGAGGTACGTATCCTTGGTCAGCCGTCGCCTCAGACAGTGCTGTTGTATTTTCCCAGGCTGCTCTTGACTGCCACGGAAAAGGCGTGTTGGAAGTGATGGTGTCCTCCCTGAGTCCCTCTCCCAGATGAAAATGGCAGTATGAGGCTTTGAGACCGACCAAGAAGAGGTGGAACCTAACTGACCAGACTCGTTCCCGCTCTCCCTGTTCAAGTAGCCCCGAACCTTGTCCTTCGGAGGATGACTTGGACGCCGTTCCAGTGAAAAGGTCAAACCCTAGAGACGAAAGTCAAGAGAGACCGTCGAGAGATCCGTCTCCTACAACCAGCGCTACTCGACAGCCATCGCCTTCGGAACCGCAGGATCCAGCAGCAGTCGCTAAGTCTTTTATGACTGTTATGCAAAAGCAGCTGTTGTCTTTGGTACAAGCTTTTAGCCACCCTTCCCCCCAGTCGGACAGAGGTAAGGACGACTCTTTACCTGTTAAGAAATCGGTCTCTAAGAGGGAACGTAGTTGCTCTCCCAGGGAACCTCGGCGCGATTCGTCAAAGGCGCGGTACCGCGCTTCTTCCTCATCGACACGCCTCCAAGACACTTGCGATTCTCGACATCAGGACGATTCCGTCTGTCGCTCGCGGCGCCAGGACGATTCCAGCCTGCTTTTCCAGGACGATTCCTCTTCTCGTCGCCAGGACGACTGCAGCTCTCGGCGCCCGGACGCATCCTCCTACTGCCTCAAGGACTCTTCTAGTGCTCGGCGCCAGGACGCTTCCAGCACGCGGCGCCAGAACGCACGTGGTTCTCGGTGTCAGGACGCATACAGCCCTCTCCTACAGGACGCATCCTACGATTTGCCTCTATCGGATGCAAGTGAACCTTCAGCCCGAAGAGAGACTGTAGTAGAGGTGGAACAAGACTTGAGGATGTCTCAGATGATGAAGACAAGCCTGTGAACGTGGCTGGGTATTATAAGGTTCTTTCATGCTCCCTCCTTGAGCTTTATGGGGAGGAGTTTCAACCTGCTGCCCCTCGTTCTCCTCAATCGCAGTTTAGCAGGAAGAAGGCCAAAAAGCAGTCGGCTTTCATCAAAATGAAGCTCTCCATCTCTGCTAGGAAGGCTCTCGCTAAAGTTGATGAATGGATGAAGGAGCGTAGGCAAGCGGTTAAGACCACCTTCTCTTTTCCATCAGCTCGACTTGCTTCTAAGGCAGGCATGTGGTACGAGACTTGAGAACTTCTGGGCCTGGGAGTTCCTGCCTCCTCCCAAGGGGACTTCTCTGGTATTGTTGACTCTGCTAGAAGGCATGCCCTTAACTCGGCGAAGGTTATGTGGTCTATGTCTGAGCTTGACCACCTCGTTAAGGGGATTTTCCGAGCCTTCGAAGTCTTCAGTTTTTTGGACTGGTCTCTAGGTACTCTTGCCAGGAAAACCGAACGAATGGAGGAAACAGAAGACCTTATTAGTATCATGGCATGCATGGACAAAACTCTTAGGGATGGATCAAATGAGTTGGCTTCCCTTTTTTCGGCAGGAGTTTTGAAGAAGAGGCACCCTGTTATTTTTTTGCTTCCAGATCAGTCTCTCAGAATATCTCTTTCCCGAGTCCCTTGTCAGGGACATTACCCTTTCGCTTGCACAAAAGGCCACTCAAGACCATCTGTCACGCTCTGCTAGAAAGCCTTTGCCAGTCATTCCTTCGTCTCTGAAGAGAGAGGAGAGGAAATTTCAACAGCCCTTTCGAGGTAGAGCTCCTTCAAGAACAGACTTCAGGGGAAGAAGGCAAGAGACGGGCGGAAGGACAAATAGAGGTTTGTTTAGATCCTGCTCCAAGAAATGAAGTTCAAGTCCTCCAGACAGCGGTAGGAGCAAGAATGTCACTTTTTGGCAGGCTTGGAAGAAAAGAGGGGCGGACGCCTGGTCCCTCTCGGTCATCAAGGAGGGATACAAGATCCCCCTTTTGAAGAAGCCGCTGCTTTCAAATACTCCTCTAGCTTTAGTGGCTCAGTACTCGGATGCCGTGAAACAAGAGCCCTACAGGACCTG
>NC_090741.1:63909128-63936628 GCF_036898095.1 Palaemon carinicauda
TCTAAGTGCCCGGAGTGTGAGTCTTGGCCGGAGATCCAATGGGCTCTTTTCGCCAAGAAAAAGAAGAAGGCTTCTAAGAAGTCGCCTAAGAAGTCAAGCCTTTCGTTGCCGGTGACTTCGCCCTCGGTCCTGTCGGAGAGCGGTTCTCCTTCCCCTTCCCTGGGTAGGGGACTAGGTAAGTCCGTTTCGGGGAAGCGGCCCATTGCCGCTCCCCATGAGTCTAATGTGGGGGATTCTGTGTTGAAGGGGTCTATGCAGACAAGTGAGGGGTCTGCTAAAGTGGACGGAGCGTGTGCTTTAGACGAAGGCCTGGTGCCCGCAGGACCCGTCATAAGTGTGGATCCGGGGTGGGGGGGGCCCAATTCAGCGCCCATCCCCACGCCTGTAATGTGTTTTTCAGGTGCAACATCTTCTGGGGGTGGCCAGGACATTGGTAAGCAGCCCACGGGTGTTTCGGACCCCGACTCCATCGTTTGGAGGGCCCCGAGGACGACCTTCAGGTCCCCTTTGAGAGTGAAGGAGGACAGCGAAGGATGGTTCGACGGTCGTCCCATAACCCATCCACCCCCGGCACCATCAGCCACGCTTCCGCCGGACTTCATGGAGCCGGTAACCCCTAATTCCAGACCCAGGACCCCCAGGAGGCTCGTGGTAGAGTCGGAAGTTTCAGTCTCCTCGTACTCCGATGAAGACTCCTCCTACGACTCCTATTCGTCGGATGGTTACAGCGATCGAGACTCTAGGAGGAGGAGGAGACGATCTAGGAGGAGGAGATCGAGCTCACGCGACAGTCCGCCCAGGAAGAGGGCGAGGTCCTCGAGGAAGGACTACCGAAGGAGGTCATCGCCACGGAAAAGGTATGTCACAAGGGTTCGACATCGTGGAGAATGCAGCGGGTCGGTTGCCGCTCCATTGACTGCCTCGGTGGCTACTGGAGCCGCTTCCGTTGCCCTGTACAGTGTCGCTTCGGCTCCACCCGTTCGTCGGAGGCAGCCGTTGGCACACTCGTTACTGGCCTAGTAAGTCGGCGGAGCCACCCGTGTGCGGAGAAATCCCGCGGGCTAGGCACAGTAACGTGACTCAAGAGTCTTTGGTGGAGGAGGTCTCGTCCTACCGTAAGGTGCTTGCTCTCATCCGACGGCACCTTAAGTTGGACGAACCTCAACCAACGGCTGCGCGATCTTGGCTCTCGGGTCTGGGCAAGATGGTGGAGGATCCTGTGCAGAAGAAGCCTTCCTTGACCCTACCTTTAGCCCCCGATGTTGCCATGGGAATGGAACACGTGGACCTGTACGTCTCAGCCCCGGAGAATTCCCTGAGATCACAGGGCTCAGGCAAACTCCTACTGGGACTCAAGACCCAGAGAAAGTTCTACGTGCCGGACGGTCACCATTCAGGGCCCCGCACGGTAGAAGACGTGGTCGTTAGACTAAGCCAAGGCAACTCGGACGAACGTAGCCTTAGCGCGCCGGTGGTCTTCTCTTCAGCAGAGGCCTCCATGACGGAGGTCATCGCACAGGACGTCGTGAACGTCACCTCTTGGCTGGATTGGTAGGCCTGTACGCTGGCGGACTTTCAGATCTCATACGACCTCGCAGTGCCAGACAATCAGGCTCTTCTGAAAGAATTGATCTGTTCGGGGGGTAAAGCCATGAAATTTCTGACACACCAGTCCCTTACCCAGACTGCCAACTGGGTTCTGAGGAGAAGGGACACTATCCTAAGCAGACTTTCCCGCAAGCTCCCCGAGCGAGAGGCAAAGTTCCTTAGAAACTCTCCCATCTGGGCCAAGATGATGTTCCCTCTCCAGACTGTAGCAGAGACGATGGAGAGAGTCAGCAGGTTGAAGGTTCCAGCTGAGCCCAGGCACCAGTTGCCAAGGCGGGCCTTTGCGAGGAGACCTCCGGCGGACGATGCCTACCCACATCCGCCCCCAGATAGGCAAGGAGCATCCACCTCTTCATGGCACCAGCCTCCGCAGCCTCTTCAGGGGGAATAGTGCTCAACCCCAAACCTCCTATAGACCTAAGTTCTCCGGGTCAAGGAGAAGCCGTTCAAACCGCTTTCATAGAAGGAGATAGGGAGAGAGGCCCCCTACACCTTCCCATACCCCTGGTGGGGGGGATGCCTCAAACAATTTTGGCAAGCATGGCGGGACAATGGGGCGGACCCGTGGACGGTTACTATTCTCAGGGAGGGATACAGGATTCCCTTCTTGTCAGAGCCGCCCCCGTTGATCCCCGATCACCGAGGAGTATGGTTAGCTCCCAACGACTCAGAGAAGAAGGCAGCTTTACAGGCAGAGGTGGAAGTTATGCTGGAGAAAAGAGCCCTGCAACCCGTGCATGAGCCGCCGCCGGGATTCTACAGCAGACTCTTCCTGGTGTTGGAGACCAGTAATCGACCTCTCGGCTTTGAACAAATTCATCAAGAAGACGCCCTTCAAGATGGACACACCGAAGTCGGTTCTGGCATCCGTGAGAGAAGGGGACTTCATGATGTCCCTGGATCTCAAGGATGCTTACTTCCAGGTTCCCGTTCACCCCTCCAGCAGGAAGTTTCTCAGGGTAAAGTGGGGTTCCCAGACTCTTCAATTCAGGACCCTCTGCTTCGGTCTGTCGACAGCCCCTCAAGTCTTCACGAGAGTCTTCGCCCTGGTCTCGACCTGGGCACACAAGCAAGGCATCAGACTGATAAGGTACCTTGACGACTGGTTGTTGCTTTCAGCCTCAGAGGTAATCTTGAAAGAACAAGGGAGTCAACTGATCAATTTCTGTAAAGAACTTGGGATAACCATCAATTTCGGAAAATCCCATCTGGTTCCCACCACCAGGATGACTTACCTGGGAATGGTGTTAGATTCCCAGCTGGTGAGAGCCTTCCCGTCCCAGGAGAGACTAGACAACCTGGACCAGGTGATGCGCCCATTCCTGGCCGGTGCCCCAAGGAAGGCCAAGGATTGGCAGAGATTAGTAGGTCACCTGGTCTCATTAGAGAAGTTGGTTCCGCAGGGCAGGCTCAAACTCAGACCAGTTCAGTGGAACCTGAAGGACCTCTGGTCAGAGGGAAGCTCCCCACAGAAGATAATCCCGGTGTCACTTCCCTCCAAAGAAGCTCTCCTCTGGTGGTCCGACAGGTGGAATACGTTGAAAGGGATTCCGTTCGGCTCCCCTCCTCCGGAGATACTGCTCTTCACAGACGCATTGAAGGAAGGGTGGGGAGCACATCTCCTCAAGGTAACAGCAGAGGGGAAATGGTCAGTGGAGGAAAAGGTCCAGCACATCAATCTTCTGGAGCTCATGGCAGTGCAGAGGGCATTGATAACCTTCGTCCGCCTCGTTCAGGGGAACTCGGTAGCCCTCATGTGCGACAACGCCACGGTAGTAGCGTACATCAAGAAACAAGGAGGGCTAAGATCAAGAGATTTGTGCGATCTCACAGCTCGGATCCTGGAGTGGGCCGAAGGGAACGACATTCTCCTATCGGCCAGATTCATTCCCGGAAAGAGGAACGTCTTGGCGGACGGGCTAAGCAGGAAAGGCAAGATAGTGGGATCAGAGTGGTCCCTTCACCCCCAAATGGCACAGGAAGTCCTCCGTCGTTGGGGCTCCCCAGTGATAGACTTATTCGCCACAAGACTAAACGCGAAGCTCCCCGTGTTCTGCTCCCCGATACCGGATCCGAGAGCAGCCTTCGAAGACGCCTTCCAGCACCCTTGGGACAACCTCGACGTATACGCCTTTCCCCTCTTCGGGATGATCAGACAGGTGCTCAACAGGTTAAGGCAGTCAAAGTCCACAGAGATGACTTTGGTAGTGCCCTGGTGGCCGGAGAGGGAGTGGTTTGTGGATCTGCAAGACCTAGCCATTCTCCCGCCGTGGCCCTTACCAGTAAGAGGAGACCTGCTAAATCAACCACACTTCCAAAAGGTGTACGAAAACCCTCAGGGGCTGAGGCTTCACGCGTGGAGGTTATTAAGCGGTTGCTAAGGAAGGAAGGGTTCTCGGACAAAACAGCGGATAGGATGTCGGGGTACCTGCGGAGGTCCTCTTGTGTTGTATACCAAGCTAAATGGACAACCTTTGTCAAATGGTGTGCCACTCAGAACCTTCAGCCCTTGGATATTGCGGTCCACAACATCGCAGACTTCCTGGTACACTTGAGGGATGATCTAGGGGTCTCCATCCCAGCTATCAAAGGGGTTCGAGCAGCATTAGGACAGGTGTTCCAACTTAAGGGCATCAATCTAGGGACCTCGCGTCACATCTCGATGCTCATCAGGAGTTTTGAGCAAACTTGTGATCCCCGCACCTCAAGGGTTCCCCAGTGGGATGTAGCCAAAGTCCTCAAGGTCCTTTCGCGTCCTCCCTACGAACCTCTAAAGGATGTTTTAGACAAAGATCTCACCCTCAAAGCCATCTTTCTACTAGCCCTGGCCTCAGCGAAACGAGTGAGCGAGCTCCACGGCCTGTCTTTCGAGGTATCCCACTCGAAAGGGTGGAAGGACATGACTTTTAAGTTCTTGCCAGAGTTCGTAGCAAAGACCCAGAACCCTGCAATTGCGGACCCGAGGTTCGAAGAGTTCTCTATTCCAGCTATTCCGCGCTCGGGCAACCCTAGTGACCTCCTCTTGTACCCCGTAAGGACCATAAGGAAGTACCTTAGTAGAACGGCCAAACTCAGACCGGTGGTGAAGAGTTTGTTTGTGTCCACAGGATTGGTCAAGAAGGCAGTTTCCAAAAACACCACATCCTTCTGGCTGAGACAGGTCATAAGGAGGGCCTATGAGAATGAGGGCTCCACGGTGCCTGGTACCCCAAGACCTCATGATATTAGAGGTCTTAGCACGTCCTTAGCGTTTGGCACCAACATGGCGGTAAACCAAATCTTACGGGCGGGCACTTGGGTTAGGCAGTCCACCTTTACAGCCCACTACCTCAAGGACTATACAAGGAAGTCCTTGGATACCTTCTCCATCGGGCCAGTCATTGCAGCCATACAACAAGTTTAGTAGTTTGGGCCCCGAGTTAGCCGTGGGAAGTAATCGTAAGCGACACAAGTTCTTCCTTACTTCCTTGCTAACCTGTATCCTTTTCCCGAGACAACCCCCCCCCCTTTTTCCCCATCCCTACATGAGAGATGGGACGTTAGAACACATCAAGTATGGATTTTGAATAAAAGGTGAGTTGTACATATGGTAGACTTTTGCGTGCTTTCCCCTACTCTCCTGCCTCTCCCTGGGAGTCCCGGAACTAGCCCCCTATCTACTGTAGTTCAAGGTCCCCAGCAAGTCTCGAACATTTCAATCTGTAAGCTACTCCCTCCTCCTAAAGTATAAGTCTCCTAAGAAAGTAGTTCGAGGTAAGTACAGTATTCTGTGTTGGAACAAATCACAAATTTTAAGTAATTTGTATTTTTCCTAACATACTTACCTCGAACTACTTTCGGGTAATGGCCCTCCCATCCTGCCCCGAGTATCTTCTGGAGTTCGAGGAGGACTTAAAACATAAGCTTAATGGTTGGAAAGCGTGGTCACCTTCGTGACCTGGGTCGCTCCTGGGCGTGTATCCCTTCGCCCTGGAACGCCCTTGAGAGGCAGCAGAGAGAGGGGCAACTACGCAAAATTCTTGGTCGGTGATTAAGATATCCCCAGGCTCTCCTAAGAAAGTAGTTCGAGGTAAGTATGTTAGGAAAAATACCAATTACTTAAAATTTGTGATTTTATCATAAAAACTCAATTTTTTAACTTCATACTGCAACTGTGGGTGTTTTTCCCTAAGTTGCATCTGGCCGCTGAATGGCCAGAGGTCTCAGTGCTGGGCCGTTAGCACGAATTCATAAATTCCCGTTCATAACTAATGAATGATCACCATATTGGAATATTTGTGCCCAGCCATTTTTTCATTTAAAGTGACCTGCAGAAACCATTCATACTCAAATGTGTCATTAACTGAATGATTCTAATTGAAAATCATTCTTGTCAGCTATGCTAATTGTTCTAGTTGTTTTTTCATATTATTATTATTATGTCTACTTTTGTTTTATTATTGTTACTTTTATTTCTATTGCTACTCCTTTATTATTATTATTGTTATGAACCTGTAAGATAGTCTACATCAACTGTCACATTCTCTCTTACTAATAGAATTCATATATTTCTTTCAGATATAAAGACCCACCGAATTACTTACATAAGTCATGTAGCTCTTCTAGTAGTTCCCCCCAAAAATCATATAAATACCCAAGATGATGTCCAGGAAATCTAGGATTCTGACATCAGGTCACTAAGCTACATGTAACATTCCTGTAGACATCTGTAGGCAGATTGACCTTGCTAATGGTAAGTAAATATTCCATAGGAGATTTTCTAAGTTATGTATTATTTTCCCATTAACACATACAATATACTGTATGTAAGCATGTACGTAATGCATGTGTAAGCATGTATATATGCATGTATGTGTGCTTCAAATTAAGGTGTGTCCACATGCTAAGGTGAAGACACTGCTATATAAACACACATATAGAGGATTAAAAACTACTGAGAACAGGAAGCAGTGGGATCTCTTATGGGAGAGAGTACAGTAGATGCCGTTAAGACCATAAGATTTATATTTCATAACAGGAGTGTATCCATGAGATTAGTGAAACTTTAGAAAGAAAACATCCTTTAACTTTTAATTACCCTAAAACTGTATTGTTGTTTCTGGAGTCTAACATTTACGGGTGAAGGGAAGTGCCTTGAGATTATAGTGTGTATACATTACCTTTCTTGGTGCAACAAAATCTTGTGTTTTTTCTGGAAAATGTATTTGTTCCTTAACTGAATACAAACCACGCTATTTACATGGGGTAATTACTTCGCGCAGCCGATGACAAGCCATTAAGTTTTAACGAGGGTTTCCTACCCCACTGCTAGTTAGCGGGGGGAGGGCGGGGTTGGCTTGCTACCCCTCCACCCTCACACACACCGGTGATTCGGCCACTTTATCTTGGCTCGGAGAGACGACAGACCTGTCAGCGCTCTCCTCTCTTTGACTGCCATAATTTTGTTTGCTTTTTCTTACAGTGTTTGTGTGTGAAGTTGGCCTCTATTATCATCATGCGCACTTGCCCTGGTCTTTCCGGCCGCCCTTGTGGAACCTTTATGTCTGCCGTGGAGACGGATCCACACTCCTTATGCCCGCAGTGTAGGGGCCAACGGTGTGATAGTGCTAATTTGTGTATTGAGTGTAGGGAGTGGTCTACCTCCCAGTGGGAGAGGTTTGCCCGGCGACGTAAGAAGAAGGCTAAACGGGATCGTTCTCCTTCCGAAAGTTCTCGGGGGCGAGAAAATCCTAGGTCTTCTTCTCCCGCCGCCCATTCCTCCTCCGAAGCTCCCGCTCGGGCGGCCTCTTCCGAGGGGCCGGCGAACGGTAGCATAGACCGTAATATTGATATTGATATTGACTGATCCCGTGGTGAGGGAGAGGCCGCTGCCTACCATAGCGAGGCGGCTGCCCCTCCCCCCTCGGAGGAGGTAGTTATATCTAACAAGGATCTTTTACAGCTTTGGGCTTCCTTGGGGCTACAGGGTTTGCCTCCAAGGCAGCCTTGTTTGACATGGTCAAACGGGGTGCGGCCGCCGAACAATCGTCAACTACAGCGGAAATAGATCCTCTGTCTGTAGTTGACGTAGTTGTTTCGGAAACATCCCATGGATCTGTCCAAACACCTGTTGTGAGTGAGGTAACTGAAGGCTCTGTCTCTCCCTCCGAACACACTTCGAGGGAAGAGCGGAGTCCTACGGTCTCTCCTTCCACTGAGATTCCCTCTCGAGGGACTTCTCTGGTTGAGACGCCTCTTCGGAGACCCGTCGATGGTCAGCTTGCTGATCCCACGGCCCCTCGTGGGCGTATAAGGCGGAAGGCTCGCCCTCCCCTTCGCCGTAGAGGTCTTCCTTATCCCTTTAAGGGGGTTAGGAAGCGCCTCTTTGGCTCGTCGTCCCCACAATCCTCTGCGGAGGAGACGACTCGCCGCTCTCCTGTCCTGCCAGCTACCACCCTAGACCTCTCCGGGGATCGTTCGCGTTCCCCTTTGGAGGCTGGTCGTCCTTCGCGACTAGGGTCTCCTCAACCATCATCTTCGAAGGCTGCTGATGCGCTCTACGCGCCCCCTGAGTCTGCCATTGCGCAGTCTCCTGGCCCTTCGGGGTCTCAGGGACTTGAGCGCAAAACTGCGCCTCTCGTCTCTAAGCGTAAGGCTCTGCCTGCGCCCGTTGCTGTTGTTCCTGTTGTTGCTGACAAAGCGCTTCGGCGCTCACCTGTAGGCGTTCGCGCCTCTGATCCTGTTATGCGCCAGGGTTCCCCTGCGCGCCCATGCCCATCGTCAACTGTTCCTGATGCAGCGCGCAAGCGCTCAAAGGCGCCCGCGCGTCCACCTTTACCAGCACTTCCACGCCCCCCAGTTCCTGTTACATCGCGCGCGATTCCAAAGGTGCCTGAGTCGGCGCACAGGCGCCCACAGGTTCCTACGGACTCGCTGCGCCCTTTGGGGGAAAAACGCGGCGCACGTTCACCCCCTGTTCCTGTATCACCATCGCGCACGGTTCAACAAGTTCCGGAGTTGGCGCACAGGCGCCCACAGGTTGTCGTGGACTCGTCGCGCCCTATAGGGGGAAAGCGCGACGCGCGATCGCCCCCGGTTCCTGTCACTCTTCGCGCGGTCCTAAAGGTTCCAGAGTCGGCGCACAGGCGCCCACAGGTTCCTTCGGACTCGCTGCGCCCTTTGGGGGAAAAACGCGGCGCGCGTTCACCCCCTGTTCCTGTATCACCATCGCGCGCGGTTCAACAAGTTCCCGAGTTGGCGCACAGGCGCCCACAGGTTGTTGTGGACTCGTCGCCCCCTATAGGGGGAAAGCGCGACGCGCGATCGCCCCCGGTTCCTGTCACTCTTCGCGGGGTCCTAAAGGTTCCAGAGTCGGCGCACAGGCGCCGACAGGTTCCTTCGGACTCGTCGCTCCTGGCGGGGGAAAATCGCGTCGCGCAATTCCATCCGCGATGCGCTCTCCATCGCGCGCCGTTAAAGAGGCTCGCGATGCGCTTTCACGCGCGAATATTGTTCCAGCTTCCGCGCGTTCTCCAACGCGATCGCGGGGCGCGCTGACTCAACACGTAGCTCCGGGGTTGGCTAAGTTAGCGCACAGGCGCTCACAGCCTCCTCTGGAATCGCGCGTGTCTGCTGCCCATAATATCACGCGCGACGCCCATCTGTCGCGCCCAGTCCCAGCTATGCGCCCTGTGCCTGTGTTCAAGGCGACTGTGAGCGTTCCTCATGCCATTCGCAACCCGCGACCTCCGAAACAGCCTGTTCCAGATGCACGCTATGCGCGCCAACAATTGCCAGCGCAGTTAACAAACTCGCAAGCGAATAGGGTGATCCCTCCCGACCGTCGCCCACAGATCCCTCGGGATTCTGCTATAATTCCAGCGCCTTCGCGGCGAGTTCTTCCAGACACGCGCACAGGCGCCCCTGTCATATCGTGCCCTTCCGGCTCCCACCAGGTCTCTGCGCGCCCGCGCGTTTGGGCGGTTCCTGATCGTCGTACACCGACTCCTTCTCCATCACGCTCTCGCGACCTTATTCCGGCTCGCTCTCCAAGACATGTCCGCGCCATTGATTCATCTGCGCGCTATTGCTTCGCGGCCGCCCCCGCCCACGCGGGTGCGCGCGCGATCTTCCAGCATCTCCCGTGCGCGCGCGATTGGGTTGGCGCTCGCGATATTCCAGCCTCGCGTTACGCTAAAGCGCGCGACCCTGAGCCCCGACGCGACCGCCGCCAGGCGGATTCTTCCTTGTCTCGCTCCCCCCTCCGTTAGCGCAGACCAGCGCGCTCGCCAGAGGGGGGGCGCTCCCCAGATAGATCTAGGGATTCTTTTGCAGCCCAGGAGGCGAACCCTCGTTTGTGTACTCCTCCTAGGGATCCATCCGTCCCCTTCCCTCCAGAGGGAGTGTCTGCCAGCGCCGCTGTCAGTCAACAGCCGTGGTTTGATACCCTTCTCAGAGCTCTTGTACGGGCTATGAAGCCTGCCGCCTCTGACTCGGGTCGCGAACCAGTGGCAGTTTCCTCCCCCCTGAAGAGGAAGAGAGGAGTTTCTCCCGTGGATCTTCCTCCGAGACTTAGGCTATCTCCTCGCAGATCCTTAGGCAAGGTTCCTACTCCTCCTCAGACCTTCTCGCCTTCCTCTGCGGAGGAGGAATACCCCTCCTCAGGGGAGTCGGTCGGAGAGGATGTCCTCCCCATCGCACCAATGGAGGAAGTTCGTCCTCCTCTCGAGAGGTCCCCTCGTCTTGAAGTGGAGAAGGACCTGCCACCTTCGCTTTTGGAGTCCTCTATCCCTCCCAGGAGGGAATCTAAGGACTCTAAGACTTCCTAAATCATCGGCCAGGATCAGACAGGAGCAGCCTAGGCTAGTCGAGGATATTCACGCATCTCCCCAGGAAGAGCCCTTGGGGTCTGGAGACTTCGCTGCGAGTCCATTAGGAGGCGAGCGCCAAGAATCGGAACATGCATTCTGGCAAGTTCTGTCTCTCATGAGGAGTCTCAACGGGATCCCAGATCCAGAGGTCCCTCCTCGTAATGGGCAGGACACAGTCCTGGATGGTATCTTTGGCTCTCATAGGCCCTCCAGGGCCAGTGCAGCTTTTCCCTGGTCTCGGGGGATGAAGAGTGCCAGAGAGAAGATCGAAGGACAACTTGCGGAGCTTGCCTCCTCAAGCAGGTCGAGTGCCGGGTATAAGCTCCTCCCTCCTCCTCGAGTCTGTCAGAGGAGATATTTTGAGATCCTTTAGGAGCCTTCTTTGAGTCTTCCCCTGCACCATTCCGTGGAAGCCCTCACTGGGGGAGTCTCTCTGGAGAGACTCTCCAACCGGCACGTGTCCTTCTCGGCCGCTGAGATCCAGAGTCATGAGAAGGTCATTAAGTGTGCCATGCAGGCCACTTCATGGCTAGACTTCTGGCTGGGTTCTCTGGGCATTCTGGTGCGGTCCGAGGATCTGTCCAAGGAAAGCACCAGGAAAGCTCTGGAGACCTTCCTCCTCTCGGGCACTCGGACCATCGAGTTCCTGTCCCACCAGGTTACCAGCTTGTGGGCCAACACGATCCTCAAGCGTTGGGACGCAGTGGCGGAGAGGTTTCATCAGAAGGTCTTCAGCGCCGAGGCTAGTAGGCTCAGACACTCTTCTGTCCTCAGCAAGAGTCTGTTCGAGCCTAATGATGTGGAGCATACTGCCGAGAGGTAGAGGCAGTCCAATCAGGATTCCCTCATCCATAGAGCCCTGACATCAAGGCCCTACAAGCCTCCGGCAGTACAGCAGCCCCGCCCTGCCAAGGACACGAAGAAGGCAGCCGTTACAGCGAAGCCCAAGGTGTCTAAGCCCTTTCCTGCCAAGGGCAGAAGGGGCAAGAAGTCCTCCAAGGGAAACAAGAACCCTAGAGGTACCGGCCGAGGCCGGAAACGCTAGGGTTGGCAATCCCCCTGCATGTCCACCAGTGGGGGGATGCCTTCAGAGTTGCGCAGCAAGGTGGCAGCAACTCGGGGCGGATGCCTGGACGATCTCTGTGATCTCTCAAGGGTATCGCGTCCCGTTCACGGCATCTCTACCTCCCCTGACAGCGGATCCAGTGTCGCTGAGCTCTCTTGCCATGGGGTCGGCAAAAGGGCAGGCCCTTCGGGCCGAAGTCCGGACCATGTTGGAGAAGAACGCGCTCCAAGAGGTCGTGGACGGGTCCCCAGGCTTCTACAGTTGACTCTTTCTTGTGAAAAAGGCGTCTGGAGGCTGGAGACCAGTCATCGATCTCTCGACACTGAACGGGTTTGTCAAGCAGACTCCGTTCAGCATGGAGACGGCAGACACGGTCAGACTTCCAGTGAGACCGCGGGATTTCATGTGCACTCTGGATCTGAAGGACGCGTACTTCCAGATCCCAATCCATCCGTCTTCAAGGAAGTACCTAAGATTTTGCCTAGATCACAAGATCTACCAGTTCAAGGTGTTGTGTTTCGGTCTCTCCACAGCACCTCAGGTGTTCACCAGAGTCTTCACCTTCATCTCTTCATGGGCACACAGGACCGGCATCCGTCTCCTTCGTTACCTGGACGACTGGCTGGTCCTGGCAGACTCGAAGGTTTCCCTTCTCCACCACCGAGACAAGCTCCTCGAGGTTTGCCGGGATCTGGGGATCGTGGTAAACCTTGAGAAGTCTTCTCTGCAGCCCTCTCAGAGGCTGGTTTATCTAGGTATGATCATAGACACCAATCTCCACAAAGCCTTCCCATCAGACGAAAGGATTTCCAGGCTGAGGAAGGTCGCGAGACCTTTCCTCACTCGAGAAGAACTCCCAGCCCAATCGTGGCTTCGTCTCCTCGGTCACCTTTCCTCTCTAACCCGCCTTGTTCCCAGCAGTCGCCTCAGGATGAGATCCCTTCAGTGGCGGCTGAAGTCCCGATGGAGTCAAGGTCTCGACTCCCCGTACATCTTGATTCCAATGGGATCGGCGGAACGGTCGGACCTGGAATGGTGGGTGGCGGAAGAGAATCTACGAAAGGGAGTGGATCTTCTTGTCTCCCCCCCAGATTTGATGTTGTTTTCGGACGCGTCAAACAAAGAGTGGGGGGCCCACGTGCTGAACCACAGGGCCTCCGGCCTGTGGTCAGAATCAGAAAAGTACCTTCACATAAACCTGCTGGAGATGAAGGCCGTTTTTCTGGGCCTTCAAAAGTTCCATCAAGTCCTGGCGGGTCACTCCGTAGTGGTGATGAGCGACAACACTACGGTAGTGGCTTACATCAACAAGCAGGGAGGTACCTTTTCGGAACTACTATCCCATCTTGCAGTAGAGATCCTGAGATGGTCCGAGGTCCACTCGATATCTCTTACAGCTCGCTTCATTCCAGGCAAGAGGAATGTGCTCGCCGACAGTCTGAGCCGAACGACGCAGATAGTGAGTACCGAGTAGCCTTTGGATCCTCTGATAGCCAACAAAGTCTTGACTTTGTGGGGTTCCTCGACTGTGGATCTGTTCGCTACGGCGTTGAACACCAAGCTTCCGCTGTACTGCTCCCCAGTCCCGGACCCCAAGGCTCTCTGGCAGGATGCCTTCCAACAACAGTGGGACAACGTCAACCTGTACGCCTTTCCCCCGTTCTGTCTGATGCGGAGGGTCCTCAACAAGACCAGAATATCGGTCAATCTCTCGATGACTTTGATAGCTCCGCTGTGGCATCACGCGGAGTGGTTTCAAGACCTTCTACTGCTCCTCACGGAGATCCCGAGGGAACTCCCTCCACGTCGCGAGCTACTCAAACAACCACACTCCAACATCTTCCACAAAGCTGTAGCTTCGCTTCGACTTCACGCCTGGAGACTATCCAGCATCTCCTCAAAGAGAGAGGCTTTTCGCATCAAGTTGCGGAAAGGATGTCTGGTCACCTGGGCCGGTCATCCGCAGGAGTCTACCAGGCGAAGTGGCGAGTTTTCTGTGGTTGGTGTCGTGGAAGGGGTATATCTCCCCTCGATGCCACTCTACCAGCAATAGCGGAGTTCCTTGTGTATCTGCGGGAAGAAATGCGCCCTTCAGTCTCGGCAGTGAAAGGCTATCGCTCAGCCTTAAGTCTTGCCTTCAGGCTCAAAGGAATGGACATTTCCTCCTCGCAGGAACTGTCCCTGCTCATACGAAGTTATGAACTTACCTGCCCTCAGTCGGAAGTGAGACCTCCTCCTTGGAACGTGGTTCGAGTCCTCAGGTCTCTTAAGAGGCCTCCCTATGAACCATTACGCCAGGCTT
This sequence comes from Palaemon carinicauda, assembly GCF_036898095.1. NCBI lineage: Eukaryota > Metazoa > Arthropoda > Malacostraca > Decapoda > Palaemonidae > Palaemon > Palaemon carinicauda. The sequence continues at coordinate 63,922,954 of NC_090741.1, forward strand.
CAGATCGCCACCTTACCTGGAAGACGGTGTTCCTGCTAGCTTTGGCCTCGGCCAAGCGAGTTGGCGAGCTACATGATCTCTCATACGACGTCGCCCATTCAAGGGGATGGGGGGAGGTGACGTTCAGCTTCGTCCTTGAGTTTGTTGCCAAGACTCAGAACCCGAGAGTGCAGGACCCTAGGTTTGACTCTTTCCAGGTCTCGAGTCTTCGTTCGGTAACAAATGACCCATATCATCTCCTACTGTGCCCAGTTAGGAGTCTGAGGTTGTATCTGAAGAGAACAGCTGCAGTCCGGCCCCAGGTGCGAGCCTTGTTTGTTAGCACCGGGCCAACGAAGAAGAGGGTCACCAAGAACACAATCTCGGCCTGGATCCGTAAGGTAATCCACCTGGCCTTGAGTTCTGACAATCCCCTGTCACGACGCCCTAGGGCGCACAATGTCAGGGGCGTAGCTGCGTCCCTGGCCTTCAAGAAGAACTTTTCTGTGACGCAGGTCCTGCAAGCCGGGGTCTGGAAGCGTCAGACTACCCTCACGGCCCACTACCTGCAAGACGTGACCCACAGGAGGCTCGATACGTTTTCTATCGGCCCTGTGGTGGCTGCACAACAGCTGGTCTAACCTCGGGCTCCTAATTGGACAAGTAACAGAGGGTTGAGGGCATTGTTACCCGGTTTTAGTCTGTGTAAATGAAAAGATCTGTCTGGCCCTTTTCTTTTCTTCATCCTCTCCTCCCTTGGAGAAAAACAGCATCCTGGTTCTTTGCACAGCTGACCTCGAACCTCTGCAGATAAGCCATGCTTCCTTGTGTTCCTAGTATTAGCTTATAATACTGTCATGTCCCCATACCCTGACGAGGTGGTATTGGGTTGTCCTAGCCTAGGTTTCCTTATTAAGGACTCCAGGTCAACTTCCTAGGACCTGTCACTGCTCACCTTCACACACAGCTTACGTAGGCCGCAGCAGTCCCTGACTGCCTGCGAGGTGCAGGGTCCCCGATCCTGGAGTTGCTTTATGAACTCAGGGTTGGGGACCCCGGGCAAGCCAAAGCCAGTATGGCAGGGGACTTACCTCCCTTCCTAAGGGTTGAATCACCCCATGTAAATACAGTAGCGTGGTTTGTATTCAGTTAAGGAACAAATGACAAATTCGTAGATAATTTGTATTTTTCCTAACGATACAAACCTAGCTATTTACAGTTATGTGCCCGCCAGCCCTGTCCCCCAAGATAAGTCCTACCTCTAAGTAAAGTGGCCGAATCACCGGCGTGTGTGAGGTTGGAATGGTAGCAAGCTACCGCCCCCCCCCCCCCCCCCGCTAACTAGCGGTGGGGTAGGAAACCCTTGTTAAAACTTTATGGCTCGTCATCGGCTGCGCCGAAGTAATTACCCCATGTAAATAGCTAGGTTTGTATCGTTAGGAAAAATACAAATTATCTACGAATTTGTCATGTTTTAGGTAAAGTCTTATACTGTGCTGTAACTAGCATCAACTATCAAATGAACTCAGGTACATCCCAAACTTTTTGTGGAAGTACATTATTTACTGTGCATCAAGGGTTTTACGTGAAGTTGATTTAATCATGAAGTTTTAAATTATGTGTATCTACTATATCTCACATATTGAAACCAGACAAGGTTTACCTGTCGTTCCTTATAGTTTGGATCTCATTATAAATGGGAATGCAAATAATGTAGAATAATATTAGTTTTGACTTTTTTACAGATTTTGTTCCCTTTCTACTGGTAGATAGTGTTTTGTTTTAAATTCTTGTTCAGCTTTTGTGCTTATAATAATGGTAAGATAATGCATTACTCAATTTGACCTCTTTTTTTTTTGCTTTTGTGTTATATATGTTTTTAAAGAGTGTTTTCTTTAGTTTTATTGTATAAGGAAATAAGGAGTCTAGTAGTGTTATAAAGGTAGGTAGCACATATTGTATTGGCTAATTTTCTACATTCTTGAGTTTCGATGCTACTTGAACCCACCCATTAATGTTCGGGGCCAACTGCATGTGTTGGTGTGATCCTGTTATTAACACACATTCGGGTTCCCATCAAATGTCATCTTCATTGTGTTGTAATATTAGACTTGATAGGTTACATCTTCAAGTTAGTCTAGGTAAGTTAACTTTAAAATAGTTTATTCCTTTAAAACAGTTATTAACATCTCCATCACAGGAGTATAGATGGTTTGGTCGCATGACCATTCCGTATGACAACTTAATAAGAACTGGCTGAAATATCAATATCACGGATATCGTATAGTCAGTTATCTCAGCATTTAAACACATAATGTAAACCTAACATTAATATAGGAAGACACATGCATCCGGTGCGACACAACTCTTTCTCACGGTTTGTATTTGTGTTTATTCTTCATAAAAATGTTACATTGCTGAGGTTTGGCATTCGCATCCTGGTTATGACATGACTATGGCATTTCTCACACTCGCTCCTACTTCCATATTGACCTCTTAGGTCATGTATTTAAACATGTAATTTTACATATATTACACATGCACTGTCCTGTAATTTGCTCGTATTGCAAGGAAGATCAGCGCTCCGTATCCTCGGGGCCTAGGCAAAACATAGCAAACCCCAATTCTTTGATTTTCATGTGGTTTATGAACTACTTGTATAAATAGTGTTTCTGTCTACAGTATTGCCAAAACTATTACCGTTCTCTCTCTTTCTTTTATACTGGTATTTTTCTTTGTAAATATTTGTTCTTAATTTAGCTCCATTTTTATCCTCATACATATTCATTAGAGTCCTTGGTAGCTTATTTTGCAAGTAAATGGCCTGCTTGCCTTTTATGACTGCACATTTTAATCATAATTCATTTCTCTTGTGAATATTCCACCTTCCAGAGTGGGGTTAGGTTCTAACTACAAGTAGTTACAGTATGTCCCACTTTTATTTTCCTTCTCTCTTCTTTGTTCTTTAGTACAGTATTTGTCTCTAGGGGGTCAAGGATAGATGTAGACATAGGTTGGAGTAAGCCTTAGATTCTGAGAATATATCACATTTGACTTAGATTAACTACAGTATGCTTAGCTTAAAAGCGGTTTTTTATTGCGTTTATACTTCAGCTGGAAATGAATATACGTAGTACAAAAGTTAAACCATGAAAGAAAGTCTTTCTGGTAAAATTCATTGACATGAATTGTGGATGACCTCAAATCTGCACTCTTTGGTGTAGACTCATTATCATCAGCTGTTGATAGTCCTCTGCAGGACAAAGGCCTCAGACATGTCCCATTCACATATCTTTATGGTCTTTCGATGCTAGTCTATACCTGCAAGTTTTATTAGCTTGTCAAGCCATCATCTTCTCTTGCTTCATTTGCAATCTGTAGGGACCCTATTCTGTTATTCTTTTTATCTATTTATTATCTTCCATTCTCTTTATATGTGTTGCCCATGTCCATTCCTTTTTCTTACATGATGTTAGAATATCCTCTACTTTACTTTGTCTCGTATCCATGTTGCTCTTTTTCTGTCTCATAGTGTTACTCCCATCATTATTGTAATCAGACTAATCAGAAATAAAAAATGCGTTCTTTTTGTCTGATGGTTTGACAGTAAGCAGACTAATGAGGAACTCAAATTGCCTCATTCCCGTTTAGTTTAGGGATTTAATTGGAGGAAATTAGCCATCTCTCTCTCTCTCTCTCTCTCTCTCTCTTTTTTTTTCATCCTTGATGCTTATAAAGGGGCAGACATTTTTTTTTTTTTTTTTTTTTTTTATCCTTGATGCTTATAAAGGGGCAGACCCAAACAGTATTTGTCTTTTTACCCTTGTAAATACAGCTAATTTCCATGCTCTAAATTTGTTTGTTATTTTTTCAAATTTCACAACAAGAGAATCGTTTTACGCATGGTATAGGATTTGTATTGTTATTTTGGAGGATTGGTAAATTTATTACATCAGGTAGATATGATTTTTGCAACCTTAACCCTGAGGATTATTGATTAAATTCTATAACTCGCATACCTATATCCAAAAAAATTTGAACATGTGTCAGCAAAGCTTCTGAATGTACGTGCTGAAAATATCGATACATTATAAACATTTTCTTTTTTGGGTTTTGTAAGGGTCTTGGTGCCTGTGATGCTCTTACAGTTTCCACTGCTGCAAAGATATCCTTAGATTCTGATCATGATGTATGATTGGTCTTGACTTTAGTGCTGATGTTGACTCTGTTAATCACGAGGCCCTTGTTTTCAAACGTAAACATATTGATGGATAAGTATCATTATTGAAATTTTAACTAATATATTATGAAATAGCATTGTTGATTAATGCCATTTTGACTACAGGAATATGATATTTATTGTTCCTGTGTGTAGTGTTCTTATCCCTTTACTTCTTACATTACTGTGTATGTACATGCCAGGTGGTTTGGTCTTGAAAACAAGGTTTGTTCCATAACTGAATACAAACCACGCTATTTACATGGGGTGATTACTTCGGCGCAGCCGATGACGAGCCATAAAGTTTTAACGAGGGTTCCCTACCCCACCGCTAGTTAGGGGGGGGTGTAGGGAGGGGTAGCTAGCTACCCCTCCCCCTCACACACACCGGAGAATACTCCACTTTACTTTTGGCTCGCATAGTGATCGGAGGTTTCCGCTCCTATGCTCTCTTGACGGCCATTATTGTTTGTCTTTTAACTTACCTTTTCTTATACTGGATATATTTAAACATTTCTGATGTTTATATATATTTTTGTGTATAAAAAATGTAAGTTTCCTTTGCTTTCGGTGTTGTGCGGTGTGTATTTTGTACGTCTGCTGGAGTCCGCCGGCTTAGGCTCTGTGATCTCGGCCTTGCACTTCTAGGCCACCATGGTTGCCTTTCGTGGAGTCCGGCCTTCTCTTGAGGTCGTTCACCTCTTACTCCGTACTACGCCTACGATAGCTTCTCAGTCTGAGTCGCTATTTCGTTTTATTTGTCTCAATTATTTTTATGAATATAATTGTGTTTTAACTTTTCAGCTCAGGGCTCACGTCCCTTCGGGGGTCGGTGATCCTTGGAACATTCAAAGTCAGTTGCGTAATTATTATGTTATATTTCTGTTTGTTAACGTCTTCCTCCCCCTCACCCGGGTATGCCGGGTGGGGGGGAGGGGCGCATACCTTCTTTCATTCTTATGTTTGTTCCCTCGGGGTTTCTCTTCGGAGTTTCACCCGGGGGAATTTCTGTTAAATGATTATTTGTTTTATTTTCCAGTTTGCGATGCTGTTTCTTCGTGCCTATTGTGCCTTCGAAGCAGAGCTGTCCTGTTATCCTGGGGAGTCGGCTTTGCCGCCGTCTCGCATGGCGTTCGTCGGGGGTTTTCTCTTCTCTTAGAAGTTCCCCCTTGACTACTGCCAGCTCTTCATTGCATCCTAGAACGATAAGGAGGTTCGCCTCCAGGGTAGTTAGTTAACTTCCCTTGTTACTTCCTTGGTCTTTAGGCGGTTATGCTCTGGGGGCGGAGCGGCCGCCCTTGTGACTCGCTCAAGGGGCTGAGCGGTTGCAAGGCTAGACCATGGTACTAGCGACTATGCTCTTGGGGCTGAGCGATCGCTTCTGTGGCTACGCTCAAGGGGCTGAGCAGCTGCAGGATCAGTCTGGCCCTCTCTCGTTCGCGAGGGAGGCCTCTCTAAGGGCTCCTCTTCGGAGGATTGCTCCTTTTGTCTCTTCTACGAAGTGTCCCCTCCCGTTCGCGTGAGAGGACACTCACAGAGACTCCTCTTCGGAGGATTGTTCCTGTTACGTCTGCTGATCTCAGGGCCTTTCGGGGCTCCATCGCCAGTCTCTTCTACGAAGTGCTCACCTTTCTCGTTCGCGAGAGAGGCCACTCATAGAGACTCCTCTTCGGAGGATTGTTCCTGTCAAGAACAGCTTGCTGTTCAGTCACTAACACTTCGGTGGTTAGTCACGGGGAAACTTCGGTTTCCCTTTTTCCCCTGACCCTTCGGGTTCTCGGGGCTTAGTTACGCAGTTCCCTCGGGCTCCCATAACTTTAGTCTCTTCTACACTTCGGTGTTTAGTGACGGAGAAACTTCGGTTTCTCGTTGCATTGACCCTTTGGGGTCTTGCAACTACTCCTCAGTGTACCTGTTGCCTGCTGTATCCATTCCTGATTGCAGACGCGCCTTGGGCGCCCACGCCCCGTTATTTAACGGGCTCCTCCCTTCGGGGCAGGAGAGACTTTCTCACACCTTGAGTAAGTCCCTTAAGTGCCAGGTATTACCTGCGCGCCAACGTTCCCTTACGAGCTTGCGCTTGACTGCTGTTCCTGCTGTGAATGAGTCTGCCCTCAGAGACACCCTGTTCCAGTATTCTGTTAGGCTGCTACCAACGTTTCCTGCGCATTTTGCGCATACCGTTGGGGTTCCTGAGTTAGCGCACTAGCGCTCTCCAGCGTTTCAGCCTACGGTGTCTCTGAGTCTCTTCTACGAAGGATACCTCTCCTGTTTGCGGGAAAGGTACCTCACAGAGACCACTCCTCGGAGTAGTTAGCAGTCCCTCAGCTGTTCGTCGGCACTGAAGTAGACCTTCGGGTCTTCTTCAGGGGCTGCCCTCCCTTTTAGGGACGCATCCCAGTTCCTGATCTACGAGTTAGCCGACGATCTTCTGATGAGCGCTAACGCGTAAGCGTTGATGGTCGCCCGCGCGCGATCTCGCGATCGTCGACTGTCAGCTGACGATCTTCTGCTCGCGCTAACGCGTAAGCGTTTGACGATCGCCCGCGCGTGGGATGGTTTCCCACGCGCGATCGTTGACGCGCTCGCTTGCGGGATTATTTTCCGCTCGCGATCGTCAAGGATTGTTAGCCAACGATCTTCTGATGCGCTCCAACGCGTAAGCATTGATGATCGCCCGCGCGCGGGATGGTTTCCCGCGCGCGATCTCGCGATCATCTAGGATCGCTGGGCGACGACCTTCTGTTACGCGCCAACGCGTGAGCGTTGATGATCGCTCGCTCGCGGGATGGTTTCTCGCGCGCGATCTCGCGATCATCTAGGATCGCTGGGCAACTACCTTCTGTTATGCGCCAACGCGTAAATGTTGTTTTTCGCCCGCGCGCGGAATGGTTTCCCGCGCGCGATCTTACGATCGTCTAGGATCACGCCATCGTCGAGGTTCGTTAGCCGACGATCTTCTGATGCGCGCCAACGAGTAAGCGTTGATAATCGCCTGCGCACAGGATGGTTTCCCGCGTGCGATCTCGCGATCGTCTTGGATCGTTAGCCAACGATCTCCCGTTACGCGCCAAAATGTTGGGGATCGCTTGAATGCTATAGATCGCCCGCGCGCGGGATGGTTTCTTGCGCGCGGTTTCGCGATCGTCTAGGATTTCGCGATCGTCGAGGATCGTTAGCTGACGATCTTCGGACGCACGCTAACGTGTAAGCGTTAATAATCGCCTGCGTGTGGGATGGTTTCCCACGTGCGATCTCACGTTCGTCGACGGTCTAGCCGACGATCTTCTGGTTGCGCTAGCGCGTAAGTGTTAATGATCGCCCGCGCGTGGTATGGGTTCCCGCGCGCGATCGTCGACGATCGTTGGCCAACGATCTTCTGTTCCTGCTAACGCGCTGTTCGCGCTAACGCGTAAGCGTTGATAATCGCCTGCGCGCAGGGTAGTTTCCCGCGCGCGACCTTCAAGGCCCTTCTGCTCGCGATCGTCAACCCGGCAACAGTCGTTAGCCTCGACGGCCGTTAGCCGGCGATCTTCGAATCCGGCGCTAAGAGGAAGCGCCGACGATCTTCTTAGTACGCTTAAGCTCCGATGACTGTTCTGTGCGCGGGATAGTTTCCCGCGCACGGCAACGAGGCTATCCGCGTGCGGTTCTCCGCACGCGATCGTCAGCGGCCATTCACCGCCGATCTTTGGATTAGGCGCTAGGCGCGCAAGCTCCAACGGTCTTCACAGTACGCGTGAACACCGAAGGTCGTTCCGTCCGCGGGATGGTTTCCCGCGCGCGACCATTGAGGTTCACGCAATCATCGCACGGTTCGTCCGCGCGCGGTTTCCCGCTCGCGATCATCGTAGATCAATCGCGCGCGGGCACCGAGGTTCCCGCTCGTGATCGCCGACTATCTTCTCTCGCGCGCGAACTCCGACAATCTTCGCTTACGCGTGAGCGTCGAAGATCGTCCGGGCTCGCGCGAATCGCCGGCGATCGTCTTACTTAGGCGCTTAGGCGCCGACGATCTTTGTACTCGCGTAAGTTCCGAAGATCGTCAGCGTTATTCTTCCGCGCGTGGGATAGTTTCCCACATGCAATCGCCGAGGGCGCTAGCACCGGCGATCTTTTTCGCCGAGATCGATTCGCGCGTGGGATGGTTTCCTTCGCCCTCGATCTTTCACGCACAAGCACCACCGATCTTCTTACACGCGGAGACGCAGGGATCGTTCACGTGGTCGCCGAGACGCCCACACTTACGCGGGTACGCGTGCACACGGGCGCGGTTATTCTGCTAGGCATGTCGTATTCACGCGCCCCCAGATCTGTGCTTTTCACGCGATCGTTAGCGTGATCGGCGCACCGTTCTCCGACACGACCGTGCCCTGGTTACATCAGGGCTTATGACGGTCAGGCCACCTCCGCGTTTCCCTTCCCCGCAGTGCAGAGCAGCGCCCTCTCCGGAGGAGGGGGAGGTTTTCCGGACAGGTCAAAGGTCGCTTCTCCCTTCATGGGCGAACCCTCATGTGTCATCTCCTCCAGAGGATCGGACGATCCTCTTCCCTCCAGAGGGACTCCCTGTCAGCGTGAAGATTGGTTGGCATCCCTGGTGGGATGTCGTCGTCAGAGCACTTAAGCAGGCGTTGAGCCTGTGCCTTCTAACTAGGATCACTAATTAGTAGCAGCTTCCTCTTCCCCTAAAGGGGGTGAGAGGAATCCCTGGCATAGTATCTTCCCCAAGGACTATCCTGTCCCTTCGCGGGTCCTTACGCATGCGATGAGCCCTCCTCAGACTCCATCTCCCCTCCCCTGCGGATGAGCTTTGCCCATCCCCAGGAAGGTCGGAAGACCCGGTCCTCTCCCCCTTCACTCCATAGGGAGAATCCCCTCCTCTTCCTGAGGGTCCTATCGTGCGGGGGGGGGGAAGCCTTACATCCTTTATCGCTGGGGTCCTGTTTCCTTCCTAGGAGGGATCCTAAGGCCCTGTCTTCCGCAAGGATCCGGCAGGATCCAGTTGGACCCTTGGGGCATGTCTAAGAGTCTCCCCAGGAAGAGCTTCTGGGGACGGGAGACCTTGCTGCCAGTCCATCAGGAGGAGGAGCTCCGGGGTTCGGAACTTGCGTTCTGGCAGGTTCTGACCCTCAGGTGAAACCTCAAGGGGATCCCAGACTCAGAGATCCCTCTTCGGTAAGGGAAGGATTCGATCCTGGACTGAGTTCTACTCACCCAAGGACTCCCTTACGCCAGTGCAGCTTGCCCTGGTCTCAGGGAATGGAGAGCGTCAGAGACTAGGCCGAGGGCCAGCTCTCCGAGCTCGTCTCCTTCCCTTCTCAACTCTGGACAGGGTTGTCAAACAATCTCCGTTCAGTTTAGCAACAGCAGACACGGTCAGCTTTGCGGTGAGACCACAAGTCTTCATGGGTACACTGGTCCGGTAGGACTTGTACTCCCGGTCCTGGTTCACCCATCTTCAAGGAAGTACTTTGGAGTCCGCCCGGAAGGCGGGTATACCAGTTCAAGGGCTGTGCTTCGGCCTCTCCACGGCACCTCAACAGTTCTCCGATACTTCCTGGGTGGCTGGCTGATCCTGGTAGACTCGAAGGCTTCCCTTCTTCGTTATCAGGACAAGCTCCTTGGACTTTACCAAGCCCTAAAGGTCATGGTGGTTCTCGAAGAGTCCTCCCTGCAGCCCTCTCAGAGTCTGGTATACCGAGCCTGGTCTTAGGCTCCTATCTCCCGTAGTCTTTCCTTCAGACGTCATGGTACCGAGGCAGAGGAATGTCGTGAGACCTTTCCTCTCACGGTAAGACCCTCCAACCTAAGGTTGTTACGTCTTTCCTCTCTGGCCCGTCTGGTTTTCACAGTCGCCCCAGGTTGAGTTCTCTCCTGTGGTAACTTAGGGCACGGGGGAGTCGTCTCCCCAGACGCCGAGACCCCTAGGGGACTCTGGTTCAGACGAACCCGTAGGGGTGGGAAGATGTCGAGGGCCTATAAGGAGGAGTGGCCCTTCTCGTCCTTCCCCCTACTTGATGCTGTTTTCGGACGCGTCAAAGAGGGGGGGTCCCTCGTTCCGACCCACGGGTCCTCAGGCTGGGGGTCAGAACCTGGAAGAATCTTCTCTAGTCCTACTAGAGGCGGAAACCGTGTTTCGGGTTCTCCAGTAGCTCCACCTAGCCTGGCGGACTACTTTGTGGCTATGAGGGTCAACAACACCACAGTGGGGATTTTCTGGACCAGACAAGGAGGTACTTTTGGTACGACCATCCCATCCTGCGGTAGAGATACCAGGATGGTCCGAGTCCCCCTCGGTCTTCTTGACGGCTCGCCTGATTCCAGGCAAAGGAATGTGCTCGCCTACAGTCTGAGCATTGTATCACGGACACCACATTCCGAGTGGTCTTTGGATCCTCAAGTAGCCTGCGAGTCCTGCCTCGGTGGGGCGGTTCGCTACAGCACTGAGCTGCAAGCTCCCGCTGTACTGCTTCCATTCATGGATCCCAAGGCCCTCTGGTAGGAGACCTTCCAGCAACGGTAGGACACCATCGATGTGTCGCCCCGTGGCTTGCTCCTCTTCCCTCCGGGAGTCTGTCCAGCTTCTCCTCGAAGAGAGAGGACTTTCGCAACAAGTGGCGAAAAGGAGGCCTGGACACCTGCGCAAGTTTTCCGCAGCAGTCTCCCAGGCGATAGGGCGAGTTTCTGTGGTCGGTGTCTGGGAGAGGTCATCCCTCCACACGATGCCGCCTCCAGCAATGGCGGAGCCCCTAGTGGGATTGCGGGATAAATGTGCCTTTTCAGTTTTGACTGTGACGGGCTATCCCTCAGCCGTGAGTCCTGCCTCCTGGCTCTAGGGACTAACATTTCTCCCCGCTGGAACTCTTCCCTCGCATGCGAGGCTTTGTCCTCTCCTACCCTCAGTCAAAGGTGAGACCTCCTCCTTGGAACGTGGTTCGAGTCCTCGAGTCTCTTAAGAGACACCCCCCTGACGAACCACTATGTAGTCCCCAGATCACCTCCTTTCTGGGTAGACAGTGTTCCTGCTAGCCTATCTTCAGCCAAGCGAGTCACATGGTCTCTCTTACGACTTTGCCCATTCAGGGGGTTAGGGGGAGACAACTTCAGGTTCGTCCCTGAGATTTGTTGCCGAGACTCAGAATCCGGGAGTGCCGGACCCGCTTTGACTCCTTCCGGGGCTCGAGTCTCCGCCCTGTAACAGTTTACTCAGACCATCTCCTACCTTGCCGGCAGGGGGTCCGAGCTGGTGTCTTCAGAGAACAGCTGCAATTCGTCTCCAGGTCCAAGTCTCGTTCGTGGGTCCTGGGTGACGGGGAGAAGGGTCTCCAGGAGTACCATCTCGGCCTCGATTCGCAGGGTGCTACACCCTGCCTTGGATCCTGACCCTTTTCCGTTGCATTGCCCTAGTGCCCATGATGTCAGGGGCTTGGATACGTCCCTGCCTTTCATGGAGCATCTTTCAGTGATGCAGGTCCTGCAAGTGGGGATGTTGAAGTCTCAGACCTTCTTCTCAGCCCCTTACCTGCAAGACATGACCCACAGGAGGCTCGATACGTTTCTATCGGCCCTGTGGTGGCTTCACAACAGCTGGTCTAAACCTCAAGTTCCTTGATGGACAAGTAGCAGAAGGTTGAGGGCATTGTTACCTGGTGTTAGTCTGCATGAATGAAAAGATCTGTCTGGCCCTTATTCTTTTCTTCATCCTCTCCTCCCACGGAGAAAAGCAGCATCCTGGGTTCTCTGCACAGCTGACCTCAAACCACTGCAGGTAGACCATGCTTCCTTGTGTTCCTAGTATTATGTGTAATACTGTCATGTCCCCATACCCTGACGAGGTGGTATTGGGAGAGTCCTAGCCTGGTTTTCCTTCTGAGGGACTCCAGGGCAACTGCCTGGGACAAGTCACTTTTCACCTTCCCGCACACCTTATGTAGGCCGCGGCAGTTTCACAACCGCCAGCGAGGAGCAGGGATTCCCTATTGTCCGAGTACTTGATCACTCGAATTTGGAATCCCCGGGCAAGCCAAAGCCACTATGGCCGGGACTTACCACCCTTCCTAAGGGTTAAGTCACCCCATGTAAATAGCGTGGTTTGTATTCAGTTATGGAACAAATGACAAATTCGTAGATAATTTGTATTTTTCGTAACGATACAAACCTAGCTATTTACAGTTATGTGCCCGCCAGCCCTGTCCCCCAAGATAATTCCTACCTCTAAGGAAAGTGGAGTATTCTCCGGTGTGTGTGAGGGGGAGGGGTAGCTAGCTACCCCTCCCTACCCTTCCCCCCCCCCCCCGCTAACTAGCGGTGGGGTAGGAAACCCTCGTTAAAACTTTATGGCTCGTCATCGGCTGCGCCAAAGTAATCACCCCATGTAAATAGCTAGGTTTGTATCGTTAGGAAAAATACAAATTACCTACGAATTTGTCATTTTTGCTGGTGTAGATGTTGCTTTTCTCTGCATCAATTCCATCTCCCAAGGCTAGACCTGAGGTTGTTGAATATCAAAACACAGGTCTAAGTAAAATTGTTGTATGGTGCAAATAGTGAGGGATTATAATTATTAGATTTTGGACATTGAATTAAATTTTGGACATTAAATTAACCCCCATCAAGATCTCTTCATAGTATTTTTTTTTATATAGTTCATGAAAATGTAGGTGTCTGTATTTCAAATTCAATTTTTAGAAACATCCATTCTGTGTCTAACTCAGTTTTGCCCAAAAAGATTGTAATGAGCATCCCCTTTCATAATGCTATCACTGGCTAACTCTTGTTTATCCGAATCAACGATAATTTTTCTGCCTCCTGTTATTTCAGTTCTTTGTGTTGTTAGAATTTTGATTGCTTTGGCTATGTCATCTCCTTTAATAGGGTTTTTCATTTTTCAATGCACTGTAGTGTATGTACTGTAGATTTTGTCATATCATACTATGTTGTTAGATATACAGACACCATTCACAGACTTTGCAGTGATCCATTCTTTGTCTAACTCAGTTTTGCATTAAAAGATTATCATAAAGGAGAAAGCATCCCCTTTCATAATGCTATCACTGGCTAACTGTCGGTTTATTCAAATCAACAATAATTTTTCTGCCTCTTCAGTTATTTCAGCTTTTTGTGTAGTTAGCATTTTGATACCTTTGGCTATGTCATCTCCTTTAATAGGGTTCTTATTGTTCAGTGTACTGTAGTTTATATACTGTAGATTTTGTCATACCATACTATGTTGTTAGATATACAAACACCACTCACAGACTGTGCAGTGATCTCTTTTCTTAAGATCTATTGTTAATCGCACAACTTTTCAATTTGACCTGACTTTATCACTAACTACTGAGTATGTATGAATACCTATAAAACACAAAAGTGTACTGGGAGACAGGAATGCATGAACTGAGTCATTGCCTTTGTTTCAATAGCGTTAGGTGCTAGTATCATGCATCTTGTGTTGTTAAAGTGCCAAGGATTCTTTTG
>NC_090741.1:63941628-63944128 GCF_036898095.1 Palaemon carinicauda
GAATAATGACTCTATAATATCTTTAGATTAGTAACAACGTTAAAATAGATATTTCATTACAAATCAGAACGAAACAACATTAGGTCTGAGTATCTTCGGCCTCAAAAGTAAATGGTCCAGTAACTTGAAACTAATGTCAAATGTGACAATTTGCTACATTCTAAATGTCTTCAAAAGACTTCTGATAACTTTATATAAAACAATTTCTCTTTTGTTTGTACTGAACTCCGTATCGTTATTTATCACCATCATCTCCTCCTACGCCTATTGACGCAAAGGGCCTCGGTTAGATTTCACCACTCATCTCTATTTGTTGATTCAATACTTCTCCATTCGTCAGCTTCTACTACTTCACGCTTCTTAGCCCTCAGTCATGTAGGCCTGGGTCTTCCAACTCTTCTAGTGCCTTGTGGAGCCCAGTTGAAAGTATGGTGAACTAATCTGTCTTCGGTAGTGCGAAGAGCATGCCCAAATCATGTCCATCTACCCCTCACCATAATCTCATCCACATATGGTAGTTAAATGGCAGGACAAGATTAGAAATGAAACTGTAAGAGATAGCGTTATTTATATTTCGAAGTAACTTATTTGAAGTGGTCCTTTCATAAAAGTGCTTTGCCTTAAGTTTTAAAGAACCTAACTCCCCTGAAAGAAGTTAGAAGTAATAATCCATACAAATGCACGTACAGCATATAATAAGTGTCTTAAAAATCCTTCCCCAAATTCCCACAATACTTAGCCTCCTTATAAGAAACTGAATATACTGTGTATCGCCTTCTATCCCTTTCAAAACAACGTTTTAGAAAGAATTTAAACACCCCAACTACCGGAGAACAACGTTTCCCTCAAGAAAAACTAACATCGAAACATTTCCCCTAAAAAACGATTAAGAAATAGATTGAACATCTAAACTTCCCCAAAAACGTTTCTTCCCCAGAAAAAGCATAAAAAAAAACTTTGTGCTCCCTTCAAAACAACGTTTTTGAAAGAAATTAAACACTTGAACTTCTCCATAAACGTTTCTTTCCTGGAAAAACAATATTAACAAAAAGCAATGTTTCCCCTTAAAACAAGGTTTCAGAAAGAAATAAACCCCCTAAATAAAAAAAAAAAACTTCTTTCCCGGAAAAACAAAATTACAAAAAAGAAATGTTTCCCCTCAAACAACGTTTCATAGAGATTAAACACAATCTTCCCTAAAAACATTTCTCCCCCGAAAAAACTTGAAAAAGGTGACTAAGCGATAAGCAAGGCCCACTGGAAACCCTGGAGTAGTTGCTAATGCAGACGTATGGTTGGGGAAGATGTAGGTGCAGGCATCCAGCCAGTCTCTCCCTGGAGAGCATGTCCTTCGTCGCATATTCTTCTGATTGATGGCTGGTTGGAAGGAGAGAGATGGCGAGATAATGGCAGTGAGAGAGAGAGAGAGAGAGAGAGAGAGAGAGAGAGAGAGAGAGAGAGAGAGAGAGAGAGAGAGAGAGAGAGAGAGAGAGAGAGATATTTGCAGTGTGGAAGGGAGTTTGAAGATGAAGAGATCTAAGAGGTACATTTTATGCTTGAGGGAGATTTAGATCTGTTTCCATACTTGGAGAGAGAAAGCAAAAAGTACAGAGTAACTAAAGGGGCACTGAGTAGAGCGCAGACCTCCGCCACGTCAGCTTATTTCACGACCTTTTGCTCTACCTTGACCTTTGACATGAGGCTTTCAAAATTTAATTACTTGCACGTCTCAGCATAACAATTAATCCCCTGAAAGTTTCACTATTGTATGAGTAAAATTGTGGCCAGGAAGTTGTTCACAGACAAACGGACGAACAGGGGCGAAAACATAGCTCCCCCAACTTGGTTGGCGGAGGTAATGATAGTGAAAATGTCTAAAATATAAGGATATGAATTTGTCTTGAGTATAGATATTTTCAAAACTTTTTTTTTTTTTCTATCTAACCTCAAATTTGTAGATCTGACTAAACTTTGAAATGAGGTAAAACTCGGAACATGAAACTGCCCTAGGTTTTAAATATATCGTAGGAGTTACAGGCGGTATTTTTTATAAGCGAAATTAATATTTTTCCCCCAAAGAATTTAAATTTGGGACAGGCGTAATTATCGAGTTAGTTAATAACAACAGAGGCTGAGATTCTACAACATATGTCATTAATTGTAGTTTTGCTCACTAGTTTTTCTTAACCTAGTTAGTTAAGTATTTACCTGGTAGGTATTCAGCTGTTGTTGGTTGTAATCCAAATGGAAAGAATATGGAACTACAAAGAAACCAGAGTAGCTTCATCTGGAGGCATTCTCTTAGTGCTGTCAGTACACCTCACGCGAGACACTGTAGGCATTACTTAAGGGCCTTTGCAACGTCCCTTAGGCACTTAGTGGCACCCACGTTTTAGCCCTCTACCAGTTGCAGGGTTCTTCTCTGGTTTCCCCAGTTTTACCTGGGTGCTTCCCGGCTTCAGCTCCTGGGCCAATAGGAAGAAACACATACGCACTATAA
>NC_090741.1:63949128-64021628 GCF_036898095.1 Palaemon carinicauda
TGTATATATATATATATATATATATATATATATATATATATATATATATATACAGTATATATATATATATATATATATATATATATATATATATATATATATATATATACAGTATATATATATTGTGCGTGTGTGTGTTTGCGTAAGCAACATTGAAAATAGATATTTACGGAAACATAGAGTTATATAAACTATATAAAGTCAAATGTATTTAATTTTCCTTCTAAATGTAACTTTTATCCATTTCCTGATCTCCCCCTACTTCTTTTCTTCTCCTCGAATTCTTATTGATATTGGTAACGTCCGTTGTTTACGGTAAGTGCTCCTGCGTTCGAATTATGGCCCTGGCTTCAGATTCGTTTGTTGTCTGCTCGACGTATAAAGAGGCCACAAAGTTAAATTAATGGGCGTTCGTCTGGCCAATGGTAAACTGGGGCCGGAAGACGAATATGCCTTTGCCTTAGCAATACTGGGAGGACTCTTGAAGTATTGGATGTGGGGTAATATTAGGTGAATGGAGAGGTATTAATTGAATTGCGTGTATGCTTGCTTGCGCGCGTTCTCTCTCTCTCTCTCTCTCTCTCTCTCTCTCTCTCTCTCTCTCTCTCTCTCTCTCTCTCTCTCTCTCTGTATATATATATATATATATATATATATATATATATATGTATATATATATATATATATATATATATATATATATATATATATCTATCTATATATATATATATATATATATATATATATAATATAATAAGATAATGTGTGCGTGTTTATGAATTGATTTCCACGGTGTACTAGCTGTTTTCATTATTGCCGCATTTCATTAATATTTTATCTACAGTATTTTGCTAAACCTTTATCCTGATTTCAATGCGCTGGAGTTCCTGGTCTCTAATTGTTATTTGCATATTTTATAGTAACTGGTGTACCTTTTCACCTCTTCCCCTTTCTTGGTATCCCTTCACTTTTTTCTTAAACTTGTGTTTTTCCTTACCTCCTGCGATTAGATGAATACATCTGTTTAATCCTTTTGTCGTTCTTAGCAATAGAAAGACAAAAAGGATATGTAGGAATGGTCTTGTTTCCCGTGTGTACAAAGTCACATTTGGTCTGCTTTTGCAAGCAATTGCTGGTGATGAAACGAAACCTTCTTCATATTCTAACAATTGTTCTTATCTGCCTGGTATATGACAATTCTGAAATCATAGAATTCCGTTTTAGCCTTTGAATTACAGCGACGTCTTTTGGCTCTTAAATTACAGATATTTTTTTTAGCTCTACAATTCATAAAATCGTCTTTTGTCTGTTTAATCTCAGGGACGCAATTTAGCCCTTAAATCTCCCAAATGTCTTTGGCTCTTAAATCACGAAGATGTATTTTTAGCTTTATAAATCACATATTCGTCTTTTGCCTTTTAAATCAAAGATGTCTTTTACCTAAATAAACTAAATCTATAAAAGCCAATGGTCCTAAAGTCTTTAACCTCAAACCTCTTTTGGTGAAATCCAGGTATGGGGTTAGTGTCTTCAGTACACCTCGCTCTGTGCACTGTAAGCATTAGATAAGGATCTTTATATCGATTTTTTTTCGGCCGTTATCTACACGTTATATCCTTCCCTCCAAAGTCGCGTCTATTCTTCAATCTTGATATTAAATATCTCTCAACTTTTACTTCATAGTACAACTTCAAGGTCCCTCCCCCCCAGCTGTACTTTGGCTCTTAAGGGTCTCACAGTCCCCAGAGATGGATTAAACCTTCAACAGATGAAAGTGATAAGTACACTAGACTTGGACCTGATACTTCAACTGGTATGGCAGGAGTCAGCAGTCCCAGGTGGCTTAGACTTCAACAAGTGAAATTCATTAGCCCAAAAGACTTTGCACTGAAGATTAAACTTAAAAGTCATAAATCTCAGAAAGCCTAGATTTTAGCTAGAACACGGAAATCACTATTATCCAACTGGTAAGTCTCTCTAGTATCCAAACGACTTAGAACAAAGTCTCCAACTTGTGAAAGTCTCTAGTCAAAACGAGAAACTTTGAGCTTTAGTAGGTAAAAGTAATTTGCTCAGTGGTCTTTTACCTTAGGTCTCAGGAGACATTCGTCAGCGTCAACAGGTAAAAGTTATACAAAAATCTCTAGTCCCAAATGATAAACTTTATGCTTCAACAGGTAAAAGTAATTTGCTCAGAGGACGTATAACTTGAGTCTCGAAGACATGATTCTAGCTTCAACAGGTGAAAGTTATAAAAAAAAAAGTTCTCTAATCCCCAAAGAGAAACTTTAAGCTTCAACAGGTAAAGGTAATTTGCCCAGAGGTCTTATACCGTGTGTCTCAGAAGACATACTTCTAGCTTCAAAACACAAAGATTATAAAAATTCTTGTATCTCAAAAGAAAAACTTTAAGCTTCAACAGGTGAAATTAATTTGCCCTGAGGGCATATACCTTATGTCTCGGAAGACATGCTTCTAGCTTCAACACAAAAATTATAAAAATTCTTTCGTCTCAAAAGAGAAACTTTAAGCTTCAGCGGGTAGAAGTAATTTACCTTATGTCTCAGAAGACATGCTTCTAGGTTCAACAGGTAAAAGTTATAAACAAGTCTCTGGTCCCAAAATAAAAACTAAGCATCAACAGATAAAATTAATTACCCCAGAAGCCTTATACCTTACTGTAGGTTTTAGAAGACAAGCGTTTAGCTTCAACAGGTAAAAGTTATAAAAAGTCTCAAGTCCCACAAGAGAAACTTTAATCTTCAACAGGTGCAGGTAGAGGACCTTTCCCATAGGTCTCAGAAAACATGCGTCTAGCTTCAACAAGATAAAATTATAAGCCAAAAAGATCTTAAATTACAACTGGAAGAATCCCTGTTCCCAGAAGTTCCCTGAAAGCACAGACTCCACAATAGGGAAAGAATGCGTTCGTGTGAAATTTGGAGACGACCCTCGTCACTCGCCTCCAGTTCTCATAATGGCCGGCGACTGTGAATTTATGTAAATAAAACTATCGTTTATCGTGGTACAAGGCGCGTCCAGGGGCGACCGGGTTCTTCATATGCCGCCATTAACGTTTCCCCTTCGGAATAATGAAGCAGACAGAGGGGGTGGAGGGGGGGGGGGGGGTGGAGATTAAAGCAGATTAAAAGCGTCTGCCCTCCTCTGGGTATGTTCGTTCGTTTGTTACAATGTTTTGGAGGATTTTTTTTATGTTATTGGTTTTGTATGGAAGATTGCTAATATGGTTGCTAATTACACCTTTATGTAATTTATTATAATCCGGAATTTTTTTTTTATAATAATTTAAAGTGTTTTTGACAGGAGGTCGCTTAATACTGCTTCCAAAAGCAGAATATTATTATTTTATTATTATTATTATTATTATTATTATTATTATTATTATTATTATTTATTATTATCATTATCATTATTATTACTAATGAAGCTAAAACCCTGGTTGGAAAAACAAGATGCTATAAGCCCAAGGGCTCCAATAGAGAAAGTAGCTCACTGAGGAATGAAAATAAGGAAATGGTAGATATGGAGATGATAATGATCTCGCTTTTGTAAATTCACCTTGACTCAAATTTTACTTCCATTTGGAGGTTGGTTTTTTTATCACAAGTGTATCAAGTTTCCAAGATTGTATTGGTAATTTAACATTGATTGATATATCTAAGGAGAATGTATAGGCTATTTTCGATTTAATATTTTTTGTCGGTTTTTATTATCGAAGAAGGAAGTTAGGGGGTAGTATCGCCAATGCGCCTTACGTGGTGCACTGTAGGCATTGTTAGGTGCACCCACTTTTTAACCTTCCTGTTTTATCTCCATTCCCACATTCTTCCATCTCGCCTTCTAACATGTATTAACTTTAAAAAACAACAATTGAAAAAATAGAAGTAATTAATCATATTTTGTCTTGAAAAGAAAATATCAGAAGAATATAATTATTACCCCCGCCAACGAAGTTTGGAGGAGGTTATGTTTTTGCCCCTGTTTCTCCGTTTGTCTGTTTGTTTGTGAACAACTTCCTGGCCACAATTTTACTCATAGAGTAGTAAAACCTTCAGGGATTAGTTATTATGTTAAGACGTACAAGTGATTAAATTTTGAAAATCCTTGGTTAAAGGTCAATTCGAGCAAGAGGTCGACCGAAATAAGCTGCCCTGGCGTAGGGTGCACTCGAAATGCTTTTTCAGTTATGTATTTATTTTTACGTTTCTCACGTGAGAGAAAAGGATGGGAAAGGGTCGGGGTTAGGCAAGGAAGTCCTTCAGGTTAGGTTTGCTAGCTCCTATACTTATTTCAATCCTATATCTGCAACGTTCCTTAGTTGTCTGACAACCAGATACTTGATTCACTGTTGAAGTGTATAGATAAAAAAAAAAAAAATTCTGGAGTCCCTCCTTGACCCTCACATGGATCAGATGCCTCGTTGGAAACATTGAACCATGGAATTGATGATATATAGTTGTTATTATTATTATTATTATTATTATTATTATTAGTGGTAGTAGAAGTAGTAGTAATAGTAAATCAGATACCTTGTTGGATACCATTGAACCATGGAAATTATAGTGGATATATTTATTATTATTATTATTATTAGTAGTAGTAGTAGTAGTAGTAGTAGTAGTAATAGTAGTAGTGAATCAGATACCTCGTTGGAATCATTATACTACGGAAAATTATGATGACTATAACTATTATTATTATTATTATTATTATTATTAGTAGTAGTAGTAGTAGTAGTAGTAGTAGTAGTAGTTGTTGTTGTTGTTGTTGTTGTTTCATCGCAGTAATAGTAACCGAAAAGCTATATTTTCGTATCCGATAATCTTAAGGGTATTGAAACCCCCCCCCCAAAAAAAAGAAAAAAAAAAACGGCCGTCTCATTTCGCCCCAGGAAACACAGTGCCTCCGTGTGAGATAAGTGAGAGAAAGAGGGCAATATCTCATATCCAATCCTGTCAGACGTCGCTGGAGCAGCATTTGTCTTAGAAGACGATTCAACCCCCCTGGGGGGAGGGAAGGAAGGGGGAGGGTAGGGGAGGGCCACACAGTAATTGAACTCTTCCATGTAATGTGGTCCGTCTCTGTGTTCGCATGTGTCGTTCTTTGCGTTGTTTTCATGAAATTGAAGAATTATATTTTTTTTCTTTATTTGCTGTTTCGTATTGCTTGAATTATCTTTTTTTCCGGTGTTTGATGTCTGATATCTTTGTAAATTTACAATTATGTTTGGTTTAGGTGATATATTTTGTGGAATCCCCCACGCTCGGAAATATAACGAAGGCTATACTGTCTCAATATGTGTGTATATATATATAATATATATATATATATATATATATATATATATATATATATATATATATAATTTATATGTATATATACATATATATTGTGTGTATTTACATCTATATGTAAATAATTAATATACTATATATTATGTGTATACATCTATATATAAACAAATAATATACTATATATATATATATATATATATATATATATATATATATATTATATATATATATATTTATATATATGTATATGTATATATATATATATATATATATATAGAGAGAGAGAGAGAGAGAGAGAGAGAGAGAGAGAGAGAGAGAGAGAGAGAGAGAGAGAGAGAGAGAGAGAGAGAGAGATAATAACTTCATCAAGTATACTCACATCTAATAGCTATTCACTATTTATTATCAAAATAATGTAATCTAGATACGAGAATCTGTAAATTATTTCATAGAAATATTGTCTAGTGCAAGATATTTATTTTATGTTATGTATTCTTAATTGCCTTTCATTTAACTTTGCTTTATTTGCTTTGCTTCTTAATGTTAACTATTGTCTGATTATTTTAATTTAATCTAACCTCGTTTTATTGACAAACTTTTTCTTTTAGTATCTTTTAATGTTTTGGAATTTATGCTTTTTTATTTTCCATATTTTCCGGCTTTTTTTTATATAGAGTGACAGGGTATTTTAAATGATTAACCAAGGCAGCCAATATGTACAGTTGGACGCATGAGACCTTGACAGACATCGCTCTAAAGAAGTAACCAAACAGATAATGTAGAGAGAGATGTCAGAGGAAGTGGGCTGTGCTAAACGCAGGCACTCACCAGGAACTTCTGTGTCTAACTGTACATCATAGTCAATTAACTGTAGTGATTTGTAACCTTAGGTAAGTCTCCTCTAGATAGTCCCCCTAAAGAACTGAGGTGGCAGGGTCGACTGACACAATTACATTTCACGCGGTGTACTGTAGGCGTCCCTTCAGCCTTAGCCTTTTGCTGCACCCAGTTTATACCTTTCTATTTTACATCCGTTTTCTTTTCGTTCCTTTTATCTTGGTGTCCTTCTTACTTATTGCACTCCTGCGCAGAATGGTTTTTCTTGCCACATGCGCTGAGTCTTATGGACCAAATTCAAGTCAAATTTATAATTTCTAGGCAATTTTCACATTTTATATTATGCCATTTACTAGGTGATCCTACAGGGAGTCTTTACGAGTATTTTATACATCTTTTCTTTGCACCGAAGATTAATAGAATATACGAAATTACTTGGCAGTGTTGTTTCCTTTTAAGGATTCCTTCTGCCCTCATCTTAGAATTAAATCACGTCCATATTTGCCATATTTTACCAATGTACATCTTAGTATTTGCGATTGCGTCAGTTTCTAATTCGAGTAGGTTTATAGGAAAAGGTTAAAATAACTTTTTTACTGAACATAATCTGTTTTGATATTCCTGGGAATGGTTATCAGTATCCAAAAGCCACCGAGACTGGCACATTAAGGGTCAAATTAATGGCCTAACCTCTGTATAAAAGTGAACTTGAAAAAAGGAAGAATTCCAGAGTGGAGATAAGTGTTCTTGTATGATCTTATTCTTCTGACTCTTAAACTTTGTTAAGACGTCTTGCTGCTTGTAACAGACTGCTGGGATATGTTGCAAATTTCAGCATCTCTTTCCGCTCTACAAGGGCTAGGGAACGCCTTGGGTGGTGTGGGAGACACCCGGGGTAGATTTTGATATTCGTATAAATCTCGAACCAAACTCAAAATACAAATGTATTGAATTATGATCTTGTTTACCTAGACTGGCCTCAATGAGATGTGTAATTGCTGCGCGAAACGACGTTCATATGTCTCCAGAACACTTCCGCCTGACATAAATGGCAGCGCCGTTCATTGTCTTAATAGCGATTTGTATCTGTTTCCATCGGTTTCTTTCAAAGAATAATGCTTTGTTATACGCGTCAGTGTGCGCATTCTTCTACAATTACTGTTCACAGCCAAAAGAAAACGCAATACCCAGAACTGTAAGGAGGGAACGGCGATCTATGAAAGCGCCCTCATGGTGTGTGCGTCAGAAGAGGACTCGAATGATACGCTACAACCATGGGAAGGGGAATGATCTAGTGCTTCTCCGGACGTGGGTAAGTGGGGGGGAGGGGGGTTAAGGACCCCCCGAGATAGTGGGTAAGAGAAGAGGAGTAGAAATAGAACTCATTATCAGTTCCCTGATGTCTCTTCATTCCAGGTCATCTGACGTCGAGATTCGCAAACTGTTGTCAGTCAATGGAATTTTCGTCCCCGAGATACTCCTTCCTTTCATTATACTTTCTCCTTCTCTTTCTCTCTCTCTGGTTCTTCTTATTTTTCTTTCTTCTACCATCCCGTTGCGGCTCCTCCCTTCCCCTCTCTCCACTTTCCAATGAAAATAAAACCAAATAAAGGAACCTGCTTCCTTGCAAAACCTTCTTGAAAATGTACTTCAATTTATATCCCTCTCGTAAGCTTCATACATATCTGGTGGAGCAAAGGAAATGGAGAGCCCCGGTGCTCATGATGCTATTCACTCTCGGCTGGAAGGGCGAAAATCTTCTCCGGTCAAACGGACTTCCCGACCTTATCGCCATTTGGGTCCGGAATCAATTCGGCGCCAGGATCCAAGTCTTCAATAAAGAATATGCGTGTAATATGTTCATCTGGGCCATTCTTCTCAAGTGATTCAGGGGAGGGGGTTTCGGGGAAGAGTGAGAGAGAGAGAGGGAGGAAGGGAGGGGGGGTTTAGGGGGTACGATGACCCCCATAATGCCCCCTCATTTTTTTTTTCTTTTTCAATTACGATTCACTTTGAATTTTTTTTTTTTCATCAATGATTTACCCTCACGGCGATCTGCATCAGTGGGTTTTATATTGACGGCAGAGAAGCGAGTTGATTTTCCATCAATGTTACACACATGTGGGCGTCCAGTGATCATGTTGATGTTGATGGATATTTGGCGGCAGTTATTACAGCGTTATTTTGCGTAATTTTCTTTATACGCTTTTTCTCTATTAGTGTGAGGAGCTTATTAATGCCTACCAAATCATCATTGCCGCCTTTTTTTCCAATTGTATTACTTCCTCCAGGCATAGGTCAGGCCGTAAAAGATGTTTTAGAAAAGTCTAGCTCATGTGATTTGGTTTTAACATCTGGCAAGGCATCATCAATTTTTTTAATAGATATTAAAATGATTGTTCATGGATAGATTTTTTTAGAAAAGTTGTATCTTTTACTCGAAAATCGATGCAGAATATCATTTAGAATGCGTAGAAAATATTTTGCTTAAAAATATTCAAATCATGAATGAATATTTTAGTGAAAAGTTAGAAAATAATTCACTGAAGAAATTAGCAAAATATTCTAATCAAATGATAGAAAAGAACATTCGATGCAGAATATTTTACTCCTAGTCTGTGGTAAATATGTTTTAGAATAAGTAGAAAATGTTACTTGAAAAAAAAAGATATATAATGATAAACGAATGCTTTAGAGAAAAGTTATAGAATTATTTGCTAAAGAAATGAACAAAATATTTAAATCAAAATATATGAAAAAGTTAATGTTTTACTCCCCGTGTGGTAAATATTTTTTAGAATACGTAGGAAATATTTTACTTTGAAGAAAAAGATATTTAAATGGTAAAAGAATGTTCAAGTGAAAAATTATAAAATTATTTACTGAAGAAATGAACAAAATATTTAAATCAAAGGATACAAAAATTAACATTTTACTCCTCGTGTGTGGTAAATATTTTTTAGAATATGTAGAAAATATTTTATTTGGAAGAAAAAAATATTTGAATGGTAAAATAATGCTTAAGTGGAAAGTTATAATATTATTTACTGAAGAATGAACAAAATATTTAAATCAAAATATATAAAAAAGTTAGTATTTCACTCCCTGTCTGTGGTAAATATTTTTTTAGAATATGTAGAAAATATTTTATTTGGAAGAAAAAAATACTTAAATGGTTCAATAATGTTTAAGCGAAAATTTATAGAATTATTTATTGAAGAAATGAAGAAAATTTTGTTATCAAAAGATACAAAAAAGTTGTATAAAGAATAAGAAAAATATTCTGCTCTGATGAAATTTGTTTTTAAAGAATTTTTTTAATCAGTAATAAAAAAGTATTCTATTCAAGCTGCACCCACTTTTTAGCCAACTCTGCCTCCTTAAGTGGTCCCCCGGGCCCGTGTGCCGTATTCGGTCCAATTGCTGTAAAGGGAAAACAAGAATAAATGGAAAATTTTTTACTCAATAATTGTAATTGAAAGTACATATTGAATACACATGATTAGAAAAACAATGAGAAATATGTTCTTTGATAATCATTACCTATGTTATTGTTCCCTCATTCCTTAACTAAGTTGCCTCTTTGGCTTTTTGACAGGATCTTTGTAAACAAGAAAATGAGTTTAAGAAGGCTGTGTTTATAAGTGATTTTATCACTACTTGTTAATGATCTGGTCCTGAGTTCGATTTGTGTAATTGTGAATCAGTGTTAATTATTTAGGTGTTGTCTGGTTGTGAATAACGGTTGTTAATGATTCGTTCCTCGGACTTAAGTTGTGGTGGCCGATGTGGCAACGTCCCTGACTGGTGAATGCCAGACTGAGGTTCGAGTCCCATTCAGACTCGTTAGTTTCTTTGGTCGCTGCAACCTCACCATCTTTTTGAGCTAAGAAGGGGGTTTTGGTGGAGCCTATATGTCTATCTGCTGAGTCATCAGCAGCACTTGCCTGTCCCTCCTTGGTCTTAGCTTGGGGAGGAGGGAGCTTGGGCGCTGATCATATGTATATATGGTCAGTCTCTAGGGCATCGTACTGCTTGATAGAGAAATGTCACTGTCCTTTGCCTCCGTCATATATGAGCGGCCTTTAAACCTTTAAATCTATTTGGTTGAGAATTGATAATTGTTTATTATTTGTCTTCCGATATTTAATCTGATTGGGAAGATTTTGCCTCCAACTTGATTTAGTTTGTTAGAAAGTTTTCAGATTCCAATTCATTGTTTGTTTTTTCTTTTTATGAATAACTTTTGCCAAGGGTCTTTGCTCGGTTTTGGGTACTGTTGGATTTTATTTATTTATTTTTTTTTTTTGCAGTAAAACTTGTTTATTTTGAACTAGTTCTCGATATCTCTAAATATATCTGGTAATAAGTTTACTCTAGCAACATGTTGCCTTCTATTTGTTCATATTTATATCGCATACCAATCCGTTATTATTATTATTGTTATTATTATTATTATTATTATTATTATCATTTATTATTTATTATTATTATTTATTATTTATTATTATTATTACATATTATTATTATTATGATTGTTATTGTTATTGTTAATTATTATTAATTATTATTATTATTATTATGATGATGAAAGTTTGAACCTCGAAGGGAAAGTGGGTGAAGAAATTCTGCTTCCCAGGTGACGTCAGTTTTTTCGTTCATTCCCAAATTCTAATTTCAAGGATGTTATCAAAATATTTTATCCAAAATGTTATCTAGCTGAGACGTTAAGAGGTAATTAGTGATATGACAATACATTACAAGAAAATATTAGTAAACTATTTTTCATTTTTATAAATGAAACATGGGTAGAAATGCCCGTAGATTTGTCAGGTTAAAAACTTTAGCTAAATATTTTTATGGATTTTTTAAATACTTTGGAGATGATAAAGATGATCCTTTAAGGGTTTTGCCTATTTCAATAATGATAGTATATAATTTTGTAGAGCATAAATATCGATATGTTCGGATAGTTGCTTATTTTAACACGTAATCGAACTTTTAATTGGACACTTTACTTCCCTTACTACTACTGTTCCGTCAAGACCTTATAAAGACTGAACTCATTAAACAGTATTGAGGATAATCAGAAAGGTAATTTGTAAGTAAATTGAATTAATCCGGCGAAATCATTTAATCTTTATTATTGATCAAAATTCACTGTTTGTTTGGCTTGCTAAAGAGGATTCCAATTCTGTATCTGAAGAGGCTACATTGACTTTATTTTCATTGTCATGGTATATGAGGTGGCGCCACCTGGATACTCTTGGCAATTGTTGGTTGCCGTAAATCTTGCTTTGCAAAGTCATCAGGGTAACGTTATCTATTTTAATTCCGTTTATATATGTATATAGATGTGTGTGTGTGTGTGTGTGTATATATATATATATATATATATATATATATATATATATAAAAATATGTATATATATGTATATATGTATATATAATATGTATATATATGTATATATGTATATATTTATATATTTACACTTATATGTAAATATATATATATATATATATATATACACATATATATATTTATATTTATACATATATATATATATGTATGTATATATATATATATATGTGTGTGTGTGTATATATATATATATATATATATATATATATATATATATATATATATATATATATATATCATACAATGAATACTCAGTTGATAGTTTATTTAGACCACATAATTTAGAAATTTTTATGTATGTGTGGAATATACAATCATGAGTAAAAATATTTCGAAATTTCAGCAGTAAGATCAGTGTTATGAGTTTTTTTTTAATTGGACGGTTGAACATGATGTTAATGTTTCCCTTTATTGAATAAATGCTTGAGAAACAATATCTTTAAACTAGAACTTAGAACTTGTGCTTTTACCAGACAAAGGCGTTTTAATGTTAGGAAATATACAAGATATTTTGAAATGACTGAAGTGTATATTTATTTAAGTTTCATAGTAAAAAAGAAACTCGAGTTGAATTTAATTTAGGAAATTATCCTTATTTAAGTATTATATTTGAGATTATTTTGATTTAAATATTCAGCGAAAATGTTGAGAATTTATTGAATTTTATAACTGTATAAATGTAACTGTTTAGTGGTTTACATAAAACATTCTATCGCTTAATAAGAGATTGGATATTTGCTTTCTATTTAGGCTCTGCGATAAATAGAATTTTTCATCACTTTTATAAGAGTTTCATTCTGCGCTCATTTATCCATTTTGACAAATACATAATTCATGTAAAGATTTTGCATTTAATATTACTCGGTATGTGCAGTTACCCCCCCCCCCCCCCCCCGTCTCTTGCTCAAAGGGCTTGTTATCGGGACGTTCATGTTATATTTACCTCTCTCTCTCTCTCTCTCTCTCTCTCTCTCTCTCTCTCTCTCTCTCTCTCTCCTCTCTCTCTCTCTCTCTCTCTCTCTGTTGTAGAGAATTTGTTGAAAACGAGACCTTTACCAAGAAATATCATAATTGTGGTGGCCTATGTGGTAACGTCCCTTAAAGGTGAACACCAGACTTGGGTTCGAGTCCTGCTCAAACTCGTTAGTTCCTTTGGTCGCTGCACCCTCAATATCTTTGAGTGGTAAGGTTGTAGGGTTTGGGGGAGCAAATAAGTCTATCTTCTGAGTCGTCAACAGCCATTGTCGGGCCCTCCTTGGTCCTAGCTTGGATGGAGAGGAGGCTTGGGTGCTGATCATATGTATATATGGTCAGTCTCTAGGGTATTGTCCTGCTTGATAGGGCAATGTCACTGTCCCTTGCCTCTGCCATTCATGAGCGGCCTTTAAATCTTTAATCCTTTGAGGGTATACTCTACCACCGAGTTGCCCTGTTAGAGTGAAATACTTCAATAACGAAACCATGTTGATATAAGTTGATATTCTACTAATGAACTTGAAATATTTACTACCGAGATAATTGTCGGAGGTCAGTAAGGTACAGATGGAGACAGTAATTCATGGTACACCTCGCTCAGAGGAAATACACCCTCTCACACCTTTAATGCACGGCGAGTAACTAAAAAGAAACTAGGTAGAGATGGCAGATGTGGTGGGTGGGACTAAACACTGGAACTTGCTGAGCAGTTAAGGTGTGACAGGGTGCAACAAATGTACCAGAAATTCCTGTGTCTAACTGTACCATATTGGAGTCAGTTTTATCGCTGATCTACCTTACGTGAAGATAGGTAGAGATTCTGAATTATTATTATTATTATTACTAGCCAAGCTACAACCCTAGTTGGAAAAGCAAGATGCTATAAGCCCAAGGGCTCCAACAGGGAAAAATAGCCTAGTGAGGAAAGGAAATAAGGAAATAAATAAATGATAAGAATAAATTAACAATATATCATTCTAAAAACAGTAACAGCGTCAAAACAGATATGTCCCATATAAACTATGAACATCATCAAAAACAGATATGTCAGATATGCCTGCAAGTTAGCGTCTTACCACTGAGCTCAGTTAAGGGCAGTCAGTATGGAATTCCCATGAAAGGAGACCGTGCTTTAATATGGAATTCCCATGAAATTCCCATTGAGGTGTCTTGTGAGAAGCCAGCGTCCTGACTTTTGACTTGCCTTAGTAATGCGAACATTTCAAAATGTGATATTGGTACCTGACCTTAAATTGACGTAGTCAAGTTTGTTGCCATTACTGTCACATGCCACTCCCCTACCCCTCAGAGGAGGCATATCCTATCGATGAATAATAATGTAACTATGGTTCTTGAAGGATTCTCTTAGCGAATTCGCACACATATAAAAAAGTATCGGCTTATATCGATAGCGATTCGAACACCGAACTTCCTGCGTCGTCTCGTTTTGTATCTATCTCGATTTCAACTTTCCCTCCCACCCTTTTTTATTCCCGGAAGGATCGTCGGAAAGAGATCTTTGCCATCCGAGGGCTTCACCTATATAAAAAAAAGGAGGAAAAACTTCTGTAGAGTTAATAAAAGAAGGCGATAAAACCCCCTCTGCAATCACGAGTTGGGCCATTTCGCAGAGGATCGAAAATAAACCAAAGCGCTATGGCCGGGGAAGGCAAGGAGCATCGAAACTAGAGGCACTGAAGGACTCGTGTATTAAATCCTGGCGAGCAAGGACCCCCAGAGACAACGGGGCAATTCTGAACGAATAAAAAAAAGGGGCGAAATTTCACAACATACCCCCGCCACTCATGACCCAGTCCAAACCAATAGCTCCCTATCCTGGTCATCTATCTTATAAAGCATTCGAGTAACTGCTTGACTAGTCGTCCTCGAGGAAATTTTGAGAATTATTTTTATCAAAACATAGAAGGAAATAACTCTTCGCCTTCAGGTCAGAGAGCTCTAGGGGCTTGGGGGCTGGGGGTTGAAGAGAAGACAGCAGAAAGTAGAGCTGAGTCAGATGAGAGGCGAATAATGATGATTGATTCCCGTAGAGTATCACTCAAGTTTTGTCGTACGGTTTATCTCGGAGGCTGAAATGGCCGTGCTTGGTGCAGCGGGCTCCCTTGGGGGTGATGGCGAATGGGGGTCCCCACTGTAGTTTTGTCCGCAGTGTTTGCCATGTCGTGTTTTTAGTCTCCCTACGTCTCTTTCTCTGTCTTTTGTTCCGTGGTCCTGTTTTTTTTTCCAGTTTTTGTTCTTTGTCACTTGGTTCCTATTTCGTTTTTTTCTTTTTTCTCTTTTTCTACATGTAGTTTTCTTATGCGTCTCTCTCTCTCTCTCTCTCTCTCTCTCTCTCTCTCTCTCTCTCTCTCTCTCTCTCTCTCTCTCTCTCTCGAACGAACGAACGAACGAACGAACGACGGTGCTAGAGAATAATATCCAGGTCTGGTATAATAAATTTAATAGAACGCAGGTTTTTTTTTTTTTCCAAACGAATTAAGATGAGAGTTAGCATTTGTACACCATGGAGGAGAACAGTAATCAAAACAGCCACAATGAAGAAATTAAAACATTTCGATTATATATTGATCACCAAAAATCTTCACATTCTCAATATGCCAATTTTCGCAATGATCTTTCTTTAAGGACAACAAATTTATACAAATTGAAATTTTAAGGAATCTTGATTTCCGGATGTTGAGACCTTTGACAATATTTCCTTCACACCATTTACATTGACTTTCTGATTCCTATGTTTAAAAGGTTAATGAGGAATGCATTCTGATACCCTTATTCAATCCAACCTTGAAGAGAAATTTTAAGAGAAGGAAAATATTAAGAGAAAAAATTTATTTTTCTTTTTTACCGCCGCTAACGAAGTTGGAAGGTTATGTTTTATCTCCTGTTTGTCTCTTTGCTTGTGAACACTTTCCTGCCCCCAATTTTAATCGTAGAGTAATGAAAATTGAAAGGATTAACTGTTAAGTAAGAAGCTGGAATTATTAAATTTTGGAAGGTCAAGTCCAAAGATCAAGGTCACGGTCAAGCAAAATGTCCAATTCACGTAAACAGCCTCAAGTTTGGACATAGTTGTCACAGAGACTTCAAACTTGGTTCATATTTAAGTGCACTAAAAGCCACGCCAATTAATACATGTTAAGGGCAAAGGTCAAGGTCAAGGCTGAGCAAAGGGTCGAGAAATAACCTGCCGCGGTGGAGGTCTGCGTTCTACTGAGTGCCCTTCTAGTTTCATCTTTTTTTACTAAACTGCTCAATGCTAGAAATCATAAAATTGTTAGTTTTCCTACCACGGATTTCGAGTATATTTACCCACTTCGACATCCCAAATAACCAAAACCTTCAATTCTTTACCCTCCTCTTTAGTCCTCTCTTTTAAAAATAACTTTTCAAATACTTTATAACAATTTCTTTCAAGTAGTTTTCCTCCATCTATCAGATTCCAATAACCACCATTTCGCCAGTCCACAGATTTCAGAGAAAACTAACAGAGGCAGAATAAGTCTCGGTTGTTTCTGTTGATATTTCCAAAATGGTTTTAAACTGTGAGACAATTCGAGTCTTGTGTTGAATTGTTTTCCCAGGGACGCCAGGTCACACAGAAGATTGTGTGGGGGGAGGGGGGGGGGGAGCCCAGGAGGACCCAATTGGTAACCTGAGACTTTTGTCTTCCGTTTTGTTTCCCGACTAAACCATCCTTTTAACTGGATTCCGATCCTCCATTTCAAAACTTTGACCATCCAGACATAGGCTAGTTCCTTAACCCACATTCTCAAATACCATCCATACATGGGACTCTAATGCTTCTCCCTACAAACCATCCAAATGTGGATGGTTTAAATTATCTGAAAATAAACATCCAAATGTGGAGGGTATCCATTATCAGCAATAACCATTCAAATATGGAGGGAATACTGTATATAGTCGGCGAAACCCATACGATTTTGAAAGGTCTCCTTGATCAGCAATAACCATCCAAATATGGAGGATCTCCATTATCAACAAAACCCATCTTAATATGGATATCCATTATCAGCAAAAGCCATCCAAATATGGAGGATCTCCATTATCAACAAAAACATCTTAATATGGGTCTCCATTATCAGCAAAAAGCACCCAAATATGGAGGATCTACATTATCAGCAAAAAAACCATCTAATGTGGAAGGTCTCCAGTATCTAGCCTTCCAAAGAGGGGGGGGGGGGACATCTCCTCCACCCCCCTTCTAACCAACCATCCAAAACCCCGGCGCCGTCTTTGATACTACCGGAAGTGATCCTACAAAGGACCATGTTTCCTTTTAACAATCTCTTGTGTGTCGAAAGGATACCCTTGGAATCCCGTAGCTTCCCCTCCCCTCTTTCTCGTTCTTCACTGCCCCTCCCCCCCTCTAAATTCCCCCTCCGCCCCCCTTAAATTCCCCTTATACCCTTTTCAACAAACTCGGCGCTTTCG
Source organism: Palaemon carinicauda (assembly GCF_036898095.1). Classification (NCBI taxonomy): domain Eukaryota; kingdom Metazoa; phylum Arthropoda; class Malacostraca; order Decapoda; family Palaemonidae; genus Palaemon; species Palaemon carinicauda. The sequence continues at coordinate 63,966,151 of NC_090741.1, forward strand.
AAACTGTGTGTTTGCTTAGCGTTCCAACTCTCTGATGTGGCATTGTCCTTCTAAGAACAATATTTGATCAACAAATTCGAGGAGTTTCCTTGCGGTGCTACCGAGATTTTGCGGGGAGAGAGAGAGAGAGAGAGAGAGAGAGAGAGAGAGAGAGAGAGAGAGAGAGAGAGAGAGAGAGAGAGAGAGAAAGAAATGTCCAGTTCTTTATAGGAGAAAGACAAGATTTCTCAATTATAATCCAGAGAAAGGAGCGACCATTTGAGAGAGAGAGAGAGAGAGAGAGAGAGAGAGAGAGAGAGAGAGAGAGAGGAGAGAGAGAGAGAGAGAGAGAGAATCTTCTTGTGTGAGAAATACTGTAAGGTTAATTTAAATGTCAATCAGATGTCCAATAAGAGAGAGAGAGAGAGAGAGAGAGAGAGAGAGAGAGCAATCCTTTCCTCAACTCCTTCCTTTTACTCTCTCCCCAAGGACAATCGAAAGACCTCCTTTCGCCTGGGTGATGATAGTTCCTTTAATGCCCCGAGGCAGTTGAAAAATAATAAAGTAAAACAATAAAGGACCTCCCCCCCTATATAAGGACACCCCATACCTGGCCAGGTGGTCTATATACTCGCCGAAACTTTTCTTCTTCTTTGAAGTTATGATAAGTATTTGTTTTCCAGCCTAATTGTTTTGTTGTAGTTTTTTATGTACACAATATTCTATGCTTTGTAGGTCTCGATGATTATATTTACGTAAGAAAGATTCTTTATATGGTTTAGAGATTTATAGAAGGCCTACCGTTTATACTGATTGGAGAGAGAGAGAGAGAGAGAGAGAGAGAGAGAGAGAGAGAGAGAGAGATTCCTGTTCTTTACAGGAGAAAAAAAAGACAAGATTCCTTAATTATATTCCAGAGAAAGGAGTTTCCAGTTTCAACAGAGAGAGAGAGAGAGAGAGAGAGAGAGAGAGAGAGAGAGAGAGAGAGAGAGAGAGAGAGAGCGTGTCCAGTTCTTTATAGGAGAAAGATAAGATTCCTCAAATATAGTCCATAGAAAGGAGTGTCCAGCTTCAACTTAGAGAGAGAGAGAGAGAGAGAGAGAGAGAGAGAGAGAGAGAGAGAGAGAGAGAGAGAGAGAGAGAGAGAGAATAATAACTTAGATGAATTCTTATATTTATAGAAAAGAGTTAAAGTTAGGCGACAGGTATTATTTTCAGTTGATAAGAAGAAAGAGAAGTTGGAGGTATATCTTAATAGGCCTATCTAAATTGGCAAATATAAGTTGGGCCCAATTTTTGTGTATTCTGCGTTCCCTGCCTCGGGACATCCCAGAATCCTTGAGGTCTCCCTTTTGCCTCCTATACCGTGGCTCTTACAATCCCTTGAGGTCAACGAATTTTTGAAGAAAATAAAGATGAAATATATCGGTCCTTCATACCTGCTCGTATAGGCCTAGTATGATTTTCGTAAAACACTTAATGGAATTATTTATTTTTATCTGCATATTTGTTTTATATTTTGTTTGAAAGAAAGTGTTGGGTAACAAAATGAAAGGATAGTGGAGGTTAGAATAGAAAGCTGATAAGTGGGTACAGCTAGAGTTGGAATGAACAAATCAGACACTCAAATAATGCTTACAGTGCACCCCGGGAGGTAAACTGACGACACTTATCTCCTTCCCATACATCAAATCCTTCTGTACTGTGATTAAAATATCGGCATAAATTACTCGTACTTCAAACAATTATTTCCATAAAGGCCCGTTAAGTTAGTTCCCATGGCTAGATAAGTTCTTACTAAACTTCTATCTGTCTTTAAAGCTTCTATATGTTTTCGGACTACTACAGGCGCAAGGAAAGGAAATAAGGAAATTGGTAGAATAGTGTGTTTGAGTGTACCCTCAAGCAAGAGAACTCTAACCCAAGGCCGTGGAAGACAATGGTACAGATGCTATGGCGACTACCCAAGAGTGTCCTCTTAGAAGAGCTGCTTATCATAACTAAAGTCACAACAAGACCTGAGAGTCAAAGGTAGTTGGGGGTGATTGCATGAAAGGGTATATAGCTTGTTTCCTTCCCTCACTGGGCTATTTTCCCTGTTAGAGCCCCTGGGCTTATAGCATCCTGCTTTTCCAACTAGGATTGTAGCTTAGCAAGTAGTAATAATAGTATTAATAATGATAACTTCAGTCTTTATTTCTTGCAGGATAATCCTTATTGAAATTGGAACGCTATCATTGCCTAAAAAACCCACTGAAGTTTATTTAAGGTTTATTAACTTAGTCTTTTTTTTCTACAGGATAATTGTTTATAACATTGGAACGCCATGTTGCCTTTCCTGAGTTCGAGTCGGTCTGAGAGAGTTTGGCTTCAGGTAAGTCCTAGTCTTAATTACTTCCTTAGGACAGTAAAGATTCCGGTTGTACGTTAAGCGGGGTTTACACGGTCGAATGGTTCGTCGAACCCGGTTGTTGAACCGCCTATCAATCGGTTCGAAGAGGTAGAGTCAGCCACAAATGCATAACGTTTGTGGACAATGAAGCCCCGTCCACAAAAGTCACATGAGAACAGAGTTACTTTGAATCGTTCAACGAACGTGTTTAACAACCAAATACCCCGTTCACACGTTCGAACATCACTTCAAACACTTTTCTGTCGAACTGCGCTCGACGAACCGTTTGTCCGTGTAATCCCGCCTTTATTGAGGACGATTCAGTAATGCGTCTTAACTTAGCTAAAGAACGATGTAGAAACAACTTGAATATAAGAAAAATCTTCGTGATTATTTTGAAAATTCGGAAGAGTTGAAGGACCAAAATGATTGTAATGTATTATCGATTACATAGCACGCAGAGTAGACTCACCTTCGTGAATAATTTTCTTTATTACTAAATTAACATTATTCAATATTTATTTATCTATCACTACTCTGAAATTGTATGATTTAAATCATATAATCTTAAGGTTACTGGTCCCTTTTAATCTGTGGTATACGGTTACTGAAAGTAAGCACAGGTAGGCGTATTAGCTAGTACTATTGCTGGGCGTGGAGGGACCGAGACAAAAGCGGGCCTTCTCCCCCTCCCCCCTCCCCCTATTTCCGTAGGACCCCTCACAGAATCTGTGTTGAAATTAGCATACAAATACAATTTGTTCAGCCCGTTGATTTTCAAGATAATGATCACTGGTCTGTTCCATTTGTTCAAGTGTTTGAGTTGAGGGGCGCAACAAGTGTTCGTTCTTTTTCCCACCGCTTTGACTAACGGTTCGTTTCCTTTCGGACGGACTAGACCTATAAAGTCTATTCTTTAGAGGTTCTCTGTCTTTTGTTCAGTATGTAATGTTGGTATATTGTAGTTTAAGATCAAATTTTTCTTATTTTGAAAGTTTTACCGACGTGAAGAGGTAAGGAAAATACACATTTTTTGTTTTGAAATCGGCCGAAAAACACAAATACTTGACAATTAGCGATGCCTGCAAGGCGGCGTCTTTTCCCACAAGTTGGCCCAATCTAACAGTATTACCAATGTTGCGGTGGCCTGGTACTACTATCCATCTTTCTATTCTACACGAAAAAAAATGTAATAAAATAAAAGAAAAAGGTGCAAATGTTATAAGAGAATGAAATGCAAATAAGTATTTGAAAAAGACCGTCCAAACTCGACACAAAAAGTCTTTGTAAGAGAGATAAGGGAGAGGCGGGGGTCCTTGGGGAGCTGGTATCACTGCAGTATCAGCTCGCTTGAGTCAACACGGGCGACAAAGACGACGGCTCATACCCCGCTGGAATTATTCATGACAATACATTTACCTTCGGTTTCGTTTTTGATTTTACCTCCGGATCAGCTTTGCGACAAGAGTCCGTTGCAACTGCCAATGTTGGTGTGTGTGCAAAAGAGCCGTGCAGAAATATAAACAGTTGCAAGGAGCAAGCCAACAAATTTATAAAATGGTTGAAACTTATTTTCCTTGCTTTTGTTAGTATGTTTGCGTCTTTAAAACTTATCTTGCTTTTGTTAGTCTGATTATTCTTTAAATCTTATTATCTTGCTTTTTGCTTGTCTGTTTGCGTCCTTAAAACTTATTTTCTTGCTTTTGTTAGTCTGTTTGCATCTTTAAAACTTATTGTCTTGCATTTATTAGTCTGTTTAGTCTTTAAAACTTATTATCTTGCTTTTTGCTAGTCTATTTGAAACTTATTTTCTTGCTTTTGTTAGTCTGTCTTTAAAACTTATACTCTTGCTTTTGTTAGTCTGTCTTTAAAAGTTATACTCTTGCTTTTGCTAGTGTGCGTCTTTAAAACTTATTTTCTTGCTTTTGTTAGTCTGTTAAACTTAATTTCTTGCTTTTGTTAGTCTGTTTGCATCTTTAAAACTTATTGTCTTGCATTTATTAGTCTGTTTAGTCTTTAAAACTTGTTATCTTGCTTTTTGCTAGTCTATTTGAAACTTATTTTCTTGCTTTTGTTAGTCTGTCTTTAAAACTTCTCATCTTGCTTTTGTTATTCTGTCTTTAAAACTTATATTCTTGCTTTTGCTAGTGTGCGTCTTTAAAACTTATTTTCTTGCTTTTGTTAGTCTGTTAAACTTAATTTCTTGCTTTTGTTAGTCTGTTAAACTTAATTTCTTGCTTTTGTTAGTCTGTTTGTGTCCTTGAGAAACTTATTTTCTGGCTTTTATTTGTGGGTTGGTCTTTAAAACTTATTTTCTTGCTTTTGTTAGTCTGTCTTTAAAACTTATACTCTTGCTTTTGTTAGTCTATCTTTAAAACTTCTCATCTTGCTTTTGTTATTCTGTCTTTAAAACTTATATTCTTGCTTTTGCTAGTGTGCGTCTTTAAAACTTATTTTCTTGCTTTTGTTAGTCTGTTAAACTTAATTTCTTGCTTTTGTTAGTCTGTTAAACTTAATTTCTTGCTTTTGTTAGTCTGTTTGTGTCCTTGAAACTTATTTTCTGGCTTTTATTTGTGTTGGTCTTTAAAACTTATTTTCTTGATTTTGTTAATCTGTTTGTGTCTGTAAAACGTATTTTCTTGCTTTTGTTAGTCTCTTTATGTCTTTAAAATTCATCTTCTTGCTTTCATTAGTCTGTTTGTGTCTTTAAACTTATTTTCTTTCTTTTGTTAGTGTGTTTGCGTCTTTAAAATTTATTTTCTAGCTTTTGTTAATCTTTTTGCGTCTTTAAAACTTATTTTCTTGCTTTTGTTAGACTTTTTGAGTCTTTTAAACTTATTTTCTTGTTTTTGTTTGTTTGTTTGTCGTTTTTAATCCTCGGGAATTATCTCAGGTATATTTATCAACATTTTGGAATTATTTAAATTGTTTTGAAGCTGAAAATATATGTTAGTATGATTTTGAGTAATACTGTGAGTGGTTTAACTGCTGATTACCCGAATATTGTCCCAGAGCTAATTGCATTCGGATTATTTGCTGATCATTTTTCTTTTTTATAAATCACTTCATTTTAGTTGGTGATTTATAATTTTTATATTTTTCGGAAAAATAAAATTTAGATTTGCGTTTATATATTGGCCTCGTAGAGGAACACACACATATTTATGTATGTGTATATATATATATATATATTTATATATATATATATATTTATATATATATATATATATATTTATATATATATATATATATATATATATATATAGATATATATGTGTGTGTGTGTGTGTGTAAATTTGCGTAAAAAAATCACAGGGTAACGTGATGCTCAGCTGCAAAAGAACCACAGGGAAAATGAAAATATTAAATATAAGATTAAGTACTGACTAGTTTCGTGATATTTCTTCAGAGGACAGATTCATCGAGAGAGATTTCTCTACATTTTATAGGTACAGTAAACGTACGAACATACATATAGAGACTTATAGAACAATGACGCATCTATATATATATGTATATATATATATATATATATATAGAGAGAGAGAGAGAGAGAGAGAGAGAGAGAGAGAGAGAGAGAGAGAGAGAGAGAGAGAGAGAGAGAGAGAGAGAGAGAGAGAGAGAGAGAATATCAAAGTTCTTAAAACTCCTTGTGCTGCTTTGGAAATAAGCACCAGCGAATACGTTAAAAGTTTTGTTTTCATCATCTCCAGATAAGCAAAGATTTTAATCTACAGAAGCGATTACGTTTTTTCTGCATTTCTGGAGATCTGCCGAACGTTGTTGTCACTGGTAAATTAAGCTTTAATAGATTAAAAAAGGTGAAATTATTACCATATTATTTGATTACCTTGGTTTTACGGCATATTGCTCATTATTTATTATTATTACTATTCTTATTATTATTCTTATTATTATTATTATAATGTCTTCGTTCATAATTTTTATTTTATTTATTTGTTCCTGGTTGTACAATATAAATCTAGATTAAATCTTATGTATATCATGTTTTTCGAATTTCTCTGAATGGGACTTTCATTCAACCTTTTTATATACCAACGCCAGAGATTTTATTTACACACGGGAAGTCTTTTGCTTTACATGGAGAATTGAACCTTGTTTAGTCACTTAAGAAATATGTATTGGTCATTCTATTTCAGTTTTATCTTTCATTTCTTCATAATTGTCTTTAATCTTACATGATTCCGTATCTAAATATCTTTCTCATTACCTTCGGTTTTTTTTGCCACTGTACCTTTGTCTTATTTATCCTACTGTCTTTACTTTGCCTACCTTATTCTATTTACTTTATACACCTTACTGTCTTTACTGTGTCTTTGTTTTTATACTCAATTACTATTCCACATTCAAAGACATAAACAGAATTTCTTATTCTTTAAATTTATACCATCGAATAGCGAGGCAAATATAGAAAATAACAGAGAGAGAGAGAGAGAGAGAGAGAGAGAGAGAGAGAGAGAGAGAGAGAGAGAGAGAGAGAGAGAGAGAGCTCAGTTATTCAAGATATTATAATAACCAGTGAAAGGTCCTGGCTATATTTCAATGAATGATATTACGCGTCTGTTGATCTAAGCAAACGTAATTTTCTTAGTTCGTTGTCTGTGATGGATAGGAACCAGAATGATGATTTCATGTTGTTATTATTATTTCAAAATATTGACTGACAATCTTGAAGTTATAACGTAAACAAATATTATATATATATATATATATATATATATATATATATATATATATATATATATATATATATATATATATATATATATATATATATATATATATATATGTGTGTGTGTGTGTGTGTGTGCATATATATATATATATATATATATATATATATATATATTATATATATATAATTTATATATATATATATATACATATACATATACATATACATATACATACATTCAAATAAGCCATATATTTTAATACCTTAATGTCTGGATTCTCTTATCGACCTCGAGATCAGAGCCTCAAAGCAGAACCACTCAACGACAATTGCTTCTGACCGGCTGGAAATCGAACCCTGGTCCAGGAAGCTGGCATGAACAGTGATATAGCCACGTGTGTAAGTACTATGCATCTGTTCATGCCAGCTTCCTGGGCCAGGGTTCGATTCTCGGACGGTCACAAACTAGTCTTTGAATGGTTCCGCCATGGGACTCTGATCCCGAGGTTGATAAGAGAATCCAGACATCAAGGTAATGACATATATTGCTTATTTGATATTTGAATTTGAGAAGAATGTCTAAATGTGAAAATAAATATCATTCACATTCACACACACATACACACACACACACACACACACACATATATATATATATATATATATATATATATATATATATATATATATATATATATACAGTATATACAGTATATTGTGCGAGCGACCAGTTAGGTTGTAACTGATAGGCGAGGTGAATGCAACTGAACTTGATTAAACAATCAACGAGTTTATATACACGGACTCTCGAGCAGGAACGTCAAAAAATTGCAAACATAATGAAAAATTAGCTAGCATGCTTACACTGGTTGGTCTATTAACAACTCAGGAAAGAGCTAGTGGTAATATGAAAAAGGAAAACCGTTATAGTGTACGAGCGTGTATGGAACACGTGCGGTTCAATATATATGTTTATATATATATATATATATATATATATATATATATATATATATATATATATATATATATATAGTCTTCGAAATATATAAGAAACCGGCCAGGATTCACATAGTTTTAATTTTTTTAGTTTTTTTACACACATACGTGTATATATATATATATATATATATATATATATATATAAATATATATATATATATATATATATATATATATACATACATACATATATATATGTATATATATACATACATATATATATATATATATATATATATATATATATATGTTTGTGTGTGTTTATATCTCTAAATACATACATACATGCATACTTACAGACTCATACACCTGAACTTCCATATGCTTAAAATATCTTTTCCTACCATATTCTTACAAAGGACCACCAGTTATTGTGCTTTACGTTATATACTCGAAATACTATTATTCACAATTTCCCTCTTCAAAAGTATAACCAAAAGTTCTCGCCTATCTTCAGTTTGGCTTAAATGGACGTGTGCATTGAACTAGCCTTCTTGTTCGTCCACTATTTATTTTCATAATTTTTTGTCTGCCAAAAATTGTCTTTTTTTCGCTCTTTTCATTCCCTGTTCCGATCTCATCGTATTTTGCATATTCCATCAACCCACTAGGAAAAAAAAGGTAAAAAAAATAGTTTTTTTTTTCTCTTTTTCTTTTTTTTCTTTTTTGACCCGTCGTTTGTGGCAGACCATTTCTGGTTTTCCTCCAATTTTTTCAGTCCTCATGCTTTTTCATTGGATTTCTAGCGCCGGCGAATGATGCTCGAATGAACGGTGATTTTTGAAAAGGGAATGACCTGCACCTAATTAATCGAGATTTTTATTTTGAAAGGTGTCATTGGCTCTGTGATCAGGGACATTAACACTTGAGGCTTTGCTACGCTCCCCGGGAGAAAGAAATCCAGTTTTCTTTATGTATTGAAACCCGTTTTCTTTGTGGTTAGGAAAATCCCGTTTTCTTTGTGGTTAGGAAAATCCCGTTTTCTTTGGGGTTAGAAAAACCACGTTTTCTTTTAATTCATAAAAAAGCGTATCAGTTCCCAGGAACTACTATATTTTAGAGTGATTTGTTAGACACCCATTCTCTTTCTTATGTTATCAGTGACCTTAAATGAATTAAAGAGCAGTTTCCTAATCACTGCTCAGGTTAATAAGGAAGGACTTTAAGGTTTTGAGAAAAGTGAAGTAAATATATTTTATCCCTGTTTATTGATGTGAGGTTGGAACTATTGAGGCTCTATTACTGTATTTTGACACTTGTATTCCTTTGTTTAGAATGCCTAGTTTACTAAGGAGAAGGCCAGGCTTTGATTTTGGTATCACCCCTTTTATCACATTCGCCCATCCCTATGTTTTCGTAAGGAGTAGGCAACTGGTATTTAGGTGACTATTAAATTGTTGTAGAGTACAGAAAGACTATCCCCTCTATACTGAACACACTAAGGTTTGATATAATCCACTGATACAAGGCCCGACCACCGCTGGAGCTAGGAATAAGTGCGTGGGACCGTGAACTACCGGTCAGTATTAATAGTTAGATGACAATTCTGCCCTGATAGAATGAAGATATAGGGCGTAGGGGTAGCAACATCACCCCTAAGGATCTACAGTAAAAATACATATCCCTTAAAACTGCCTCCTTTAATGGGTTTTAAAGGGCGCTCATGAATTGCAATAGGAAATGAGCAATGACGTTTCCCAAGTAAGGACCCTCTCCACTCAAGCTAAGAATAGAGTGGGCCAGGATGGTGAGGTTGCTGCGACCAAAGGCACTAACGAGTTTGATTGGGACTCCAACCCCAATCTGGCAATCACCAGGCAAGGTACGATCTTATGGTTTCTTAGCAAGTATAACTGAATGAGGTTGTTTGCTACCAACTTTTTTTTTTCTTTTTAATAGCTTTTACAGTTAGGTGGGTAGTAGGCTAATAGCGGCCCACGGAACTAGCAAACGTGATCCGAGAAGAGACTAAACCTTACGAATGGTAGTGGTAGGGCCCCTACATCAAACATTAGTGTGTTTATCTATGTTTATGTATATATACATACACATATATACATATATATATATGTGTATATATATATATATATATATATATATATATATATATATATATATATGGTGAACTTTGGAATGTTGCTTTTCATATATAATGAATACATAATATATTAGCGGCGTCCAAGAATTGAAGCCAACATATCTCTTGGAAATCTGAGCTCCATATAATAATATGAAAACACTCTGAAGTTGTCTTCGATTCGATATATATAATTTACATGGCTCCAAAATCCATTAGATTCTTCTCCCTCTATCTCTTTGTGTGTCTCTGTTTTTCAGCCTCTCTTATTTCATGATATTCCCCAATCCACTATTCATTTTGCAACCCTGCAAAACTACGATGCACAGAAAATAACATGTGCATCCTTCAATAACGGGGTCCATTTCCCTAAGGTAATTTTTGTGTCTAATAAATGGATGTTAAAAAAATCTTCACTGGCAAGAGAAATTCTGCTCTCGAATTTCATTTTTTTTATGCAGCATTTCTCTGTCCACTTACCACTTATTCCATCGTTTGCTTCAGTTCAGTTTCTCCATTTTTAAATTTTTTAGAATATTTTAGGCATACAGTTTTTATGAAGTCTTATACTTCTTTTCTTATTTGATAGCTGCGGTCAATTCTCTCTCTCTCTCTCTCTCTCTCTCTCTCTCTCTCTCTCTCTCTCTCTCTCGATGAGGGGTTGGGCGATAGCTGCGGGAGGGTTTTCTACAACTTGGCAGGTTTAATCCTACCAGCTCTTCTAGGAGAAGGACACTCCAAAATCAAATCATTGTTCTCTAGTCGTGGGTAGTGCCATAACCTCTGTACCATGGCCTTCCACTGTCTTGGGTTAGAGTTCTCTTGCTTGAGGGTACACTCAGCACACACTTATCTTATTGCTCTTCCTCTTGTTTTGTTAAAGTTGTTTATAGTTTATATAGGAGATATTAATTTTTATGTTTTTACTCCTAAAATATTTTATTTTCCTTTTTTCCTTTCCTCACTGGGCTATTTTCCCTGTTAGAGCCCATGGGCTTATAGCATCCTGCTTTTCCAACTAGGGTTGTAACTTAGTAAATAATAACAATAATAATAATAATAATAATAATAATAAGACCAGTTCTGAGCATTCTGCCTAGGACTGGACCACTATTGACTCCTCTACATTTTCATATTATGTTTTGCTCTATTTCTCAACCCTACTATCCAAACTCTCAAGTTTCCATCTCTCCTGGCTTAAATTAAAAAAAATGAAAAAACATGAGATTTAGATACTACTGTTCTTAAAATATTTTATTTTTCCTTGTTTCCTTTCCTCACTGGGCTATTTTCCCTGTTGGAGCCCTTGGGCTTAATAGCATTCTGCTTTTCCAACTAGGGTTGTAGCTTAGAAATTGATAAGGATAATAATAATATAGACATTAAGGAGCTGACAGCTACCTCATGCGCCAGAGCAGAGGTTTTGCCACCTCAATAAACAAAGCTAGGAACTCGAAAACAGGTTTCTAGAATTGGGCCAGAGGAATCCCAGGGTGACAGGGTATGCAAGAATAGAAAAGTGCTATCAATGCTAATAGCTGATCACTCCCTGTGACCGACCCCTAGCGAAATAGGCTCAACTGCTCTTGAAATTGACATAGCTTTTATGCATTGGAGTCCCGGTCAACTAAAAAACCCAGTTGCTGCTTCTTGGTAACACAAAGTAGTACCTAAGAGTTTGACTGTTCTTGGATGTCCGGAAATTCCAGTAATCGACAGCCTTCCGCTGTCAGTCTTGGGAAGAAAACAGGCGTATGCCTTGTGCTGCTCAGTTGGGAGCTGTGGCACGTTTGGGACAGCCCAACGTTGAGACTTAGCTGTTTGTTTGGGAGCACTTATTGGAGGTTAGGGACAGAAAAGATGGAAAGTCACCCAGGATTAAGCGGATGCAGCTGCAAATGGATAACTATCACACAAGGCCCACCCCAACCCCTTCTTACATTAGCTATCACAAAGCTAATAATTATAGAAATTTTTAGCTGAGATTTCCAAATAGATAAGCATTGAAGCTGAAGTTAAAGCACAAATGTGTAAAAGGCCAAATAAACAAATAGTGCGTAGACTTCAAAGAAGGTTACGCTCCAAACCTGCACCGTGATAGTGTATGCCTGTTCTGGCAGCAGGAACAGGAAATAGAAAAATGGAAAAATGAAAACCAAGAGCCAAGGAAACGATAGAGATCATGTCCAAGTTCCAAAAGTTAGAAATAGGGATCAAAGAAGTTATAGATGATGTACAAAATGGGATCAGTATCCAAGAAATACAAAATAAGGTAAAATCAAGGACAGAGCTAAGAGAGAAAATAACCAACAAAAACAGCGAGTTCATGACCCCCACTAGATGAAGGGTAGCTAAGGCCAAGAAGACTAAACAACAGCCTAGAAATGTAACTAACACCAAAAACAGATTCTCCTCCCTAGCATAGGAAGAGGAAGATGAGACGTTGTTAATTGTAGACTCTATGGTAAAGGAGCACTTCGGCCTCAAAACGACGAGAAAGGCCAGGTCCTATCCATGTGCCAATGTACAGAAGATAGCAGAAGTTGTTAGTAAAACTATAACAAAGAACAAAAAGACCAATATTATTGTTCAGGCAACCAGAAATTACTTATTCCTGATAAAGGATACTGCTGGCCAAACAGAATTTTTGGTTAAACAGTTAGAAAGAAACAAACTGTTGAAACGGATAGAAACAAGACCAGTACTTCTATAGTTATTGGTATTCTCCCAAGACTCAATGTCAGCCACTTCACCCTCAGTAAGGACAAGGAGATAAACGAAAGGCGTAAGTCCACATGCCAGAAAAAGAAAGTTAAATTTATAGATCTTTGGAACACTTTCTACGGCAAGAGAAAATTATACATAAGAGACGGAATACACATTAGTGAAGAAGGCAAAAGAGTATACGAAAACCAACTTAATCTCAACCTGTACAATTACTTAAACACTCTAGACCAAGAACAAATTAGACCTTTAAAAAATCGTCCAACAACAAATAGAGGAAATTTGGCGGAAAACTTGATAATGCAGATAAAAGTGAAACTAAATCAGAGAAACTAGCAAAGCCACATAGGAAGAGAACAAGAGAGAAAATTACCTCAGAGTGGCACAATTCAATGCTCAGTCAGTTAGAAACAAAATGGAAAACTTCAGGGCAATGATGGGTAGTGAGGAACTAGATGTCATAGACATTACCGAGACCTGGATTCAAGAAAAACGATAAAGATCTTTATCAAAAGATACGAAATCCCAAGTTTCGAGCTTTTCAAGAAGAATCGGCTTACCAAAAAAAAAAAAAAAAAAAAAAAAAAAAAAAAAAAAAAAAAAAAAAAAAGGCGGAGGAATGCTCTATGTTAAAAATCACTTAAACCCCATAGAAATTAAATTAGAAAGCGAATGTGAAGTGACAAGTGCAAATATTAACACTGTAGGAAAAAACATGTCCATACTCTTTATTATTATTATTACTTGCTAAGCTACAACCCGTGTTGGAAAAGCAGGATGCTACAAGCCCAGGGGCCCCAACAGGGAAAATAGCCCAGTGAGGAATGGAAAAAAAAAAAGGAAAAAAAAATAAGAACAGTAACAACATTGAAATAAGTATTTCCTATATAAACTATAAAAAACTGTAACATAACAAGAGGAAAAATATTAAATAGAATAGTATGCTCGAGTGTACCCTCAAGGAAGAGAAAATAACCCAAGATAGTGGAAGACCATGGTACAGAGGTTATGGCACTACCCAAAACTAGAGAACAATGGTTTGAGTTTGGAGTGTCCTCCTAGAAGAGCTGCTTAACTCTACCCTTACCAAGAGGAAAGTAGCCCCTGAACAATTTTACTAGCAATATACAGTACAGTCTACCATATCAGACACACGAACAGGACGAAGAACAGTATAGACAACTTGGACAAGAAGTTAACAACAAGTTAGCTGGCCTAATTGGAGACTTTAATGCAGAAGTCAAATGGGACACTTAATGCAGGAGTCAAATGGGACACTATGAATTCTACATGAAACACAGAGGGACACAGACTACTAGAATTTAACAATGACTTCATCAGTGGGGTGATAAACTAACCAGGGGGAAATAACATTCTAGATATTGTGCTAACAGCAGAAGAAAATTTAGTTCATGAACTTTCTTTCCCGCTACTGCCAGACTTTGGAATTCTTTTATTGCTGCAGATTACTCTAATAACGCGTCTTTCTTCGGCTCAAAAGTTGCACCCTTTTTCTTCGTTTCATCAATTTTCGTATTTTCGTCTTTTTTTTTTCATTTTTTCTTCTCTTTCCCCAATTTTGTCTTTTTCTTGTTTTCTTTGTCTTCTTTTTCTAATATTCTAATAATTATTATTCTCTTCCTTTTATTTTATTTTTCCTGTTTACCTCCTCTATTTCCAAATCTTTTTCTGGTTTATATCTCGTTTTTGTCATTTTTTTCGATTTTTTTCTTTTTGGTATCTTTTCTCTTCGTGATTCTTAAACCTTTCCATTTTTACTTTTTCGTTTCTTTTAATTTTTAGTATCTTACATTTGTTGATTCTTTTTATTTTCCCTTTCCTCTTTTTCACAATTTTTTTATTTACTTTTTTTTTTTTGGGGGGGGGGTCTTTCCTTTTCTGATTTCCTTCAGAACTGATTCTGAAATGGTCACCAGATTGACCTGACCTCAGACAGACCTGACCTTAGACTGACCTTACCTCAGACTGACCTTACCTCAGACAGACCTGACCTTAGACAGACCTGACCTTAGACAGACCTGGCCTTAGACTGACTTGACCTAAGACTGACCTGACCTTAGACTGACCTGACCTTAGACTAACTTGACCTCGGACTGACCTGAACTTCATCCATCATCTGCGAAATAGAAAGCCAAGCCGAGCGACTTCAGTTAATCCCTTGAAAACAATAATAAATTTCCAATATTTATACGATGAGAAATGGAGGTCTTATTTCATATTCATTTCATTTGGGGGAAATGAATGTTGTAAGAGTGAAATATTCCTCTGGAAATGACGAAATGGGACGTAGGTTCGCCAGGGGAAGAACAACACCGCTGACTGGCATATTGATGTCCAGGTCAGCTAGGGTCGGTTTTACCAGGCCACGCTTGCCCCCAGGGGATGGAAGGGAGAGAGAGCAGGGCCTTGGGGGGGGGGGGGGGGGTCGGTGGGGTGGTTGGGAGGGTTGTGTTGGTGGGGTAGTTGGGGGGGGGGGTAGTTGCATGAGGCAGAGATTATTAGGGCATTGCTATGTAGAAATTTTAATTGGTATTAATACATACATGATTTTAATATATGCAGTATATGTACACAATATATATATATATATATATATATTATTTATATATATAAACATATATTTATAGTTTATATATACATATATTTGCATGTATGTATATGTATATATATTTTATATATATATATATATATATATATATATGTGTGTGTGTGTGTATGTATATACACCGTATATATGCGTATGTGCATATATATACATATAAGTATATACACCGTATTTACAATATGTATGCGCGTCAGTCCACCGTAGAGGGTGTCATTAGAAAACAGATCTCGTGTCTAATATAATGGATCACCCCCTTATCATACGATAATTTAGTACTTTTTCCCAAACGGTCAATAACTAGTCTCTCTCTAATGTGGAATCTTTAATAATTGAGTAGCTCGTTCAATCACTAATTAACTAGACATTCACCACCGTTTTACACTTAATGCCAAGTCGACGTTCTCTGGGCCGAAAGTAATCACATTATTAATTTTTCCGCACTCGCTGATATTCAACTTGTGCTCGAGTATTAGATAACTCTAATTTTTACAATTGTAATCTTTGCCAATTTAATGTATAATTTTACCGATTCTGATTTAAATTTTTATATTATATAGAAAGTAACAGCCATAATTATAATTATGTATATATTAGTAGTACAATTGTTAAAAGCCATCAAGACATTTTTCGAGAGTGTACTGTTAGATATATTTTAGGCAATTTCACTCTCTGTCCAAAGGAGCTCTGGGTACTAACAGGTCAACTTAATATTCTAGGCAATACTTCTAACTAGGATCAACTGCATATTTTGGCAAGAATAGAAGACTGAAATATGTACTAAAGAAAATCATTTCACATTTTTAGCCCGAATTTAAGTGTTCATCGCTCACGAAAAATTGCAGCGCTCAATTGTGAGACCAGCATAATAAGTACAGCTTAAAGGGACAGTACTGCAAATTTTTTGTAACTGTCTTGTATTGAACATTCAGGAAACACGGTTGTAATTACAGCATACTGATAATGGATAACAACAGTGCATTTAAGCCAGTATATTCTGTTGAAGATAGGGATTTAGGTTAGGTTAGTTTAGGGTGGGTTAAGTTAGATTAAGTTAGGTTGGTTGGCTAAAGTTAAATTAAGTTAGGTTGGTTGGCTAAAGTTATGTTAAGTTAGGTTGGTCTTCTTCTTCTTCTTTGTCTGCATCTTTTCCCACTTCAATATGGGATCGATGTTTCTGGCCAGCATTCTCCATCTACCTCTGTCCTACACTTCATCACCGGTTAATACCTTTGATCGAAGGTCATCCTTGATACAGTCCACCCACCTTCGCTTTGGTCTCCCTCTCCTCGTTCCCTGTACCTCCATTTCCATCACTTTCCTCCCAATATACTGTTCATCTCTTCTCATGACATGACCATACCACCTCAGTCTACTTTCTTGGACCTTATCTGATAGTTCTCTAACTCCTGTGGTAGAGAATTAGGTTGGTAGGTTTGGTTAAGTTAGGTTAGAAGTTCAGAATAAGTGGAAAGTAACTACATTCTGGTGAGAATAAGAAAGTGAACATGAAGGTATATAACTACACATTTTGGCCAAAATACAAAGCCTAGTGCAACATACAGGGAAAAGAAAATACTGCCATTCTGACTTGAGCAAGAAACTTCGAGTTCCACATACAAGCAAAACAGCTGAACATTATGATTAGAACGCGTTATGTATTCAGCTTACAAGGAAAGCAAATCCACTTTTTGACCAGAACAGAAAACAGTGGATTATGCAAAGGGAGAAAATGATTTCACATTTCAGCAAGGAAATTGAATTTTTTTTTGTACAAGAAAAGGATGTTCTGAACAGAACGTATGGGGAAGAATTTATTCTGCCTAGAATATGGAAACATGTTAATGATTTAACATTTTAGCAAGTAAAATAAAATATATTTTTTTGCTTTGTTCAAGAAAAGGACGTTCTGTACAGAACGTATGGAGAAAAATATTCTGCCTAGAATATGGAAACATGTTAATGATTTAACATTTTAGCAAGTAAAATAAAATATATATTTTTTTGCTTTGTTCAAGAAAATGACGTTCTGTACAGAACGTATGGAGAAAAATATTCTGCCTAGAATATGGAAAGATATTAGTGATTTTACATTTTAGCAAGTAAAATAAAATAATATTTTTTTGCTTTGTTCAAGAAAAGGACGTTTTGTACAGAGCATATGGGAAAAAAATTATTCTGCCATAGAATATGGAAACATGTTAATGATTTCACATTTTAGCAAGTAAAATAAGATATATTTTTTTTTCTTTGTTCAAGAAAAGGACGTACTGGACAGAACGTATGGGGAAAAATATTCTGCCTAGAATATGGAAACACGTTAATGATTTCACATTTTAGTAAGGAAATTAAAATAAACATTTTGCTCTGTACAAGAAAAATATGGATGTGCTTGACAGAACATATTGGAAAAACATTTTAAATTTATATAGAATAATGAAGCACGCTAGTGATTTCACATATTAGCAAGGAAGTTTAAATTTTTTTATTATGTATAAGAAAAAATATAGACGTTCTAGATAGAACGTTTGGTAAAACATTTTATTCTGGCTAAAATATGGAAAAACATCAATGATTTCACATTTTTTTGTTATTATTAATATTATTATTATTATTATTATTATTATTATTATTATTATTATTATTATTATTACTTGCTAAGCTACAACTGTAATTGGAAAAGCAGGATGCTATAAGCCCAGGGTCCCCAACAGAGAAAATAGCTCAGTGAGGAAAGGAAACAAGGAAAAACAAAATATTTTAAGAACAGTAACATTAGAATAAATATTTCCAATATAAACAATAAAAGCTAAAAAAACGATAGGAAGGTAATTTAGGTAGAATAGTGTGGCCGATTGTACCCTCAAGCAAGAGAACTCTAACCCAAGACAGTGGAAGACCATGGAAGGAAGTTGAATTTTTTTTCGTTCTGTACAAGAAAAGTTTGTTCTGAACAGAACATAAGCAAGAACATTTTAAATTGTCTAAAATATGGAAACATGTTTACCATAGATGAAGACAATTATTTGTCCCAAATATAAAATTTGTGTATCATTTTGTTTAGAACAGAAAAGTATCTGAAATATACACAATCTAGCCATACTAAAACCTCGGATTTGACGTATGACATGGAATGAATTGAAAGGAAAATCATTTTTTTTTTTTTTTTTTTGTAATTTAAAGAAACTCTTAATAGTCTTCGTCGATTGTGAAAGGTAAAAATATTTTTTTTGGGGGGTGGGGGTTAGAAAATGGGGAAATAACGATAATGAAAATAACTTGCGCGCATTATTTCCTATTATTTCTCATAAAGGCGAACTCTCTGTTATATCGGGTTACCTGAGATTAGCTAAATTACAAGAAGGTCTGTCCTGTAATTACTCTTTTGTATGTAAGTCGAGATTCTCAAGAAGGCACAGTTTACAAAACATAAATTGTTATGATTTTGTTTGTCCTTTTTTGCTTAGTGTACAGATTTGTATATTGATTTCAATGCTATTATTTATTTTTTTCATTTTTATGTTTTTAATATTTGCTCTTATATATTTGTTCATTTATTTATAATAGATTTTTAATATTTTTCACCCAAGTGCTTAACTACTGCACTGTAATTGTTCAGTGACCACTTTCCTCTTGGTAAGAGTAAAAGAGACTTTAGCTATAGTAAGCATCTCTTCTAGGAGAAGGACATTCCAAAATCAAACCATTGTTCTCCAGCCTTGGGTAATGCCATATCCTCTATATCATGGTCTTCCACTGTCTTGGATTAGAGTTCTCTTGCTTGAGGGTACACTCGAACATACTATTCTATCTTTTTTTTTTTTTTTTTTTTTTTTTTTTTTTTTTTTTTTTGAGTTTTCATAGTTCATATATGAAAGATTTATTTTAATGTTGTTACTATTCTTAAAATTAATTGTAGTTATTTGTTTTTATATTTTGTTTTTAACGGTTTTTTTTCTATATTTTTCCTTTTCTCTATATTCTTTCATCTTGGACCGTTTTTACCTAAATTTTATTTCCATTTCATTGTAATGAATTTGATTTTCTATTTATATAGGAAGCGTATAATTTTTGTCTTCTGTACCGCGACAAAAGTCAGCCTCAATTGGTATCTAAGTCTAATATAACAGTTTCGATTATAAGGCATTCGTGTATTTTTCAGGATCTCCCCAAGATAATAAAGAGCAAGTGCCTTGATTTATATTATATGTGTGTATATATATATATATATATATATATATATATATATTTATATACATACATACATACATACATACATACATATATATTTATATATATACATACATTCATACATACTTACATACACACACACACATATATATATAATGTATGTATGTGTGTATATAAATTTATATATATATGTATATATATGTATGTATGTCTATATATATACATATATATACACATACATGCATACATACATACATACACACACATATATATATAGATATACATATATATAAATATACATATATACACATACACATATACATACATACATATTTATATATACTTACATACATACATACATACATATTTATATATACTTACATACATACATACATACATACATGAATACATATACACTTTCTGGTCAGGATTAGCGGCATTGCCAGACGTATAAGTACTCAGTCTCTTCCCGTCCCTTGGGTATGGGAGAGATAGAGAGAGGTTCTCATTCCCTGGTGAGTGATGATACACTGAGAGGTACTCTAGGAAACAACAATCTCCTATAAATTGTCGGAACTACAGTGTTGTAGTTAGGGAAAGGCGGAAGGTTGGAAAGAGTTGAATCGGTTTGTGCATATCTCTAGATATTTAGTTGTCATTATTGACCGATTGCGTATACTAGTAGATACATATAGAGTACGGCAATACCCAGTTGAATGTCCTCCCTGGCCTCTGTGAACTAGATTCCTCAAGTCTAATCCAAATATTGTGTCAGACGTATAACAAACAGGCTAATATAATTTTATTATCTCTTTAATTCGTGGTCATCATTGTTACCCATTGCTGCTTATAGAAAGCTCCTAAAGATTGTTGTTAGAGTCTAGTCAGTAAAACGCGATGGTAGCAACCGGAAGACCATTCAGTTGCAATATCAAGTTAACAGTAAGAGCAGTTGGTTAAAAGGATGAAAGAAAGTGGGAATGGAAGTGAAGTAGAAAGATGAAAAGTGGGTGCAGCTAGCAGTACACCGCATGAGGTGCACATTTGTTACTATCTTTTTACAGGGAATTCTACGTTCTGGACAGTGATGTGACTGATTGATCAGTGGGTTACGGATTGTCATATACTCTAGAATAGAATGTAGATCAGTATATTATAGATGACCCTTTCTGAGAAGGATACCTTAACGTGGTGAAAGGGTTTGTTTATCACCGTGATCAGCAATGTACTTGGCATAGCCATCCTATACTAGGTTGGTTTGCTGTGAGCTATCAGAGAAGAATCTCCCACCGTCACAAATCTGCACTAGCCTGCGTAGTGATGAAAACTGGCCATACCCCAGATATCAATTGACATGTCTGAGGCCTTTGTCCTGCAGTGGACTAGAAATGGCCTCATATGTTGTTGTTCTATTACAGATGAATTGAGATTAATCGATATAATTCATGAAATGATGCCATATTTCTTTGTGTCCCACAACCTTAACCATAGATAAGTTATTAAATAACTAAGATAACGATATTCCTTTTTTAATATGTTTATAATATTTAAAAGTGTGATACTCGAACTCTTTATTATAGTGTTCCCCAAAAAATCCTAATAAAAAGAAATACTTGAGATCAACATTGTCTTTGCAGATTTGTGCAAAATGGTAACTTTATAGAAAATAAGGTAAATGTATTTATTTGTTGATAAAACGAAAAATTTGGGGTCAACATATTCCTTGCAACGTTGTGAAAAATTGCAACTTGCTAGAAAATAAGGTAAATGCTTTTATTTTTCGATAAAATGAAAATAAGATGAATGTATTTATTTGTTGGTAAAAAGAAATATTGGGGGTCAACATATTCATTGCAATCTTAGATGAAATTGCAACATCCTAGAAAATACTATGATAAATGTATTTATTTGTTGATAATGCAGCGTTTGGGGAATGTTCTACCAGGATCCAGACGATGCAAGAATTGTTCGCACCGATCAAATAATAAATTAACCGAGAAATTCCGCTTCGAAACTAACCCGAGACAAATAAATCTAGCGGTGATTCCAGCCTCCGTCGGGAGACACGAGACGCTTCTGAATGATGAATAAAAATACATTATGTATAATAAAAAAAAAGATTTATCTTATCACCCCTTGACCTTCCGCGAAACACGTCAGTCCTCCCTTGACCTTTCATGTGACCTGACGGATAACTTGCATTCAATGTAAGAAGTCGAATATCGCCCCCTGACGACATATAGATCGGAGCAGATATCCAGCGTTCGGTACCGACCCCGTGATCTTCTTGCATTCACAATGGTCTGCTTTGCTCTCTCTCTCTCTCTCTCTCTCTCTCTCTCTCTCTCTCTCTCTCTCTCTCTCTCTCTCTCTCTCTCTCTCTCTCTCTCTAGATTATTCTTCTTAATCTCGATTTAATCTTCATAAAGTTCGTCAATTTATTCAATTTATTCTCCTCTTAATAAAACCTGTAACATTCTCTCTCTCTCTCTCTCTCTCTCTCTCTCTCTCTCTCTCTCTCTCTCTCTCTCTCTCTCTCTCTCTCTCTCTCTCTCTCTCTCGATTATTCTTGATAATCTCATCTTAATTTTTATGGAGTTCATCAAATATATTTTTCCTTTTTATAAAACCTATAAATATTAGCTCTCTCTCTCTCTCTCTCTCTCTCTCTCTCTCTCTCTCTCTCTCTCTCTCTCTCTCTCACTGAATAGAGATTTTAAGATCCCTGCATTGCCTCCTTCATGATGCAGAAGACCTTGGCTTCGGTGGCTGTTTGTCCAGTGTTCATTTGATGAGTCTGCCCGAGTTGTCCTTCATCATTTCGTTGGGCGTCCGAGATTCCTCCTTGCTCGGTGTTGACGCCCACTCAGCTGATGATGACGGATGTGGATGGGGTTGCCAATTAGCACTTTTACAAGTCGTAATTTCGCCCGTTTGCGTGTTCGTAAAATATTGGAAGTTATTACAATTTTTGTTGATACTTTTTTATTATTTTCCTTTAGTAAATGAACTCCTTAAATTATGCATTACGAGAGTTGTTTGCCGTTAAAAGCACAGAAATACTTGTTCTTGGTGCATTAACACAACATACATATGGTGTACATTGATATTTATTGTTTGTATATTTAAGAAATTTACATTTAACAGAAAGTCTATAAAATTCTCGCCAATGTTCTGATTATTACACTATTAAGAAAGCTAAGAATATAGTATGTACTATACATACATACACACTGGTTAAATTCAGATACTTTGATTAAAGCTAAAATAATCCCATCACGGTGACGAAACTCATCTTATTTCTTCATAAGCTGAAATATATGAATCCACATTGTTTATGGAGTCTTGCTATAATGACCAATGGGTTTTTTTATTTCCCAATATTTTTATATGTCTATCCATAGAAAGCCTATAAAGACAAGGAAATGGTTAAAGGAACTTTCCATACAAGGTTAGGTCCTTCGTGGTTCCTAATAGTTGAAAGACTTACGTCTGTCTTCTAAACGAGGTGTGGTGACGCCTGTTAACAGGAATTTCATAATTTTCTTTTGGATTCCAAGGATTTCAGCGAAGGATAAGACATTACTTTTTGGCCAAGAATGTTAAGACAACACTTTTCTAGTTTCTTGTACCTTTTCTTTGCTTCAACTTTTGTCGACAGCTGCTTCATCTAATAGTTAATGGCTTTCATGAAGGCATCTCTACAAAGATATTATTCTTATATAATAGCAGAGATTTCATAAAATAAGTTATGCCGTAAGTAATTTGGCCTTTAATGAAAATGACCTAAGAGAAAGACTATTCCTCAAAATCATATACAGTATATGTGTGTGTATATATATATATATATATATATATATATATATATATATATATATATATATATATATATATATATATATATATATATATATATATATATATATATATATATATATATATATATATATATATATATATATATATATATATATATATATATATATATATATATATATATATACTGTATATATCAGCCGTTACCAGTCCAAAGCAAAACAAAGGCATCAGACATGTCCTTCCACTTGCGTCTGTTTATGGTCTTTTTTTGCCAGTCTACACCTGTAAATATTCTTAGCTTGTTATACCATCATCTTCTCGTCCTTCCCCTGCTCCTTTCGCAACCTCTAGGGACCCATATATATATATATATATATATATATATATATATATATATATGTGTGTGTGTGTGTGTATACAGTATATGCATGCATACATACATACATACTCTTTTATTCACGCTGAACGGTAACCAGTCAGAAACACGGTAGTTTGGAAAGCGAGAGGATTAGGAAGGGTTGAATTTGTGTGTTCGTATTCGTTCATATTTATCTAAATATTTAGCCCTCACTTTTGACGGGCCGTGTACATTATTAACAATAATAATTAATAATAATCATGAAAATAATTATAATGATGTCAAACCAACAACAAAAATTATAATTCATGAAACTTTAATACGTTAAATTTTTTTGCTTACAAATAATTGCTTTATTTATGTATATACATAAACAAAATGAAAAACAGGTCTCCACAGATAGAAATCAAACCTCGAAATAAATATATAGAAATAAAAACGAAAATTATATAAGAATAAATACAGGCTGAATGGGGATTGATTAGGCTCCTATATCAGCAAGGTTTTCATATGAACATTTTGATAAATGGGAAAAGGGGGGGGGGGGGGGGAGGGGGCTGGTAAGGGTTGGATTTGTAATGGCAAAATACCATCAATCATTTTGTAATCAATATATTTTTTCTATTTGATGGTGTACCTGTTATAAATACTGACCTTCCGGCATAGATTAAAGAGCGAAGATTTATGTAGATCTAAATAGATTTATCAATAGAGTTTATTCATGTTTTATGTCATGCATTTAAGCCGTCTGTGTACGTGAGTGTTTATTTACTTGTGTGTATGTATGTATGGACGCTTTTGATTATGACAGAATTTTTTTTTTGTTAAAACACGATGAAAATGATCAAAACATTTCTTGTTAAGAAACATGATTAAAATGATCATGACAGATTTCTTGTTAAAAACACGATAAAATGATATGAACCGATTTCTTGTTAAAACACGATAAAAATGATCAAAACAGATTTCATGTTAAAAACACGATAAAAATGATCAAAAAAGATTTCTTGTTAAAACACAATAAAAATGATCAAAACAGATTTCTTGTTAAAAAAACTACAAAAATGATCAAAACAGATTTCTTGTTAAAAACACGATAAAAATTATCAAAACAGATTTCTTGTTAAAAAACTACAAAAATGATGAAAACAGATTTCTTGTTAAAAACACGATAGAAATTATCAAAACAGTTTTCTTGCTAAAACACTATAAAAATTATCAAAACATTTTTTGTTAAAAACACGGTAAAAATTATCAAAACATTTCTCGTTAAAAACACTATAAAAATTATCATAAAAGGTTTCTTGTTAAAAACACGATAACAGTCATCAAAACAGATTTATTGTTAAAAACACGATAAAAATGATCGAAACAGATTTTCAGTTAAAACATGATAAAAATGATCAAATCAGATTAAAAAAAAACGATAAAAATTATCAAAACAGATTTCTTGTTAAAAACACTATAAAAATGGTCAAAACAGATTTTTGTTAAAAATATGATAAGAATGATCAAAACATTTCTTGTTAAAAACAATATAAAAGGATCCAAACAGATTTCTTGTTTAAAAACTATAAAAATTATCAAAACATTTCTTGTTAAAAACTCGATAAAAGTTATCAATACAGATTTCTTGTTAAAAACACAATGAAAATTATCAAAACACAATTCTAGTTATAAACACTATAGAAATTATTAAAACAGATTTATTATTAAAAACATGATGAAAATTATCAAAACTTATTTCTAGTTAAAAACACTATAAGAATTATCAAAACAGATTTCTTGTTAAAAACCCGATGAAAATCATAAGATGATGATTCTCGAATGTTTTATTTTTCTCTCGGTAATTTAACCCAGTTAATTTAGTCATTATGCTTAACCTTTAGTTTTCCTGGCTTTTTTCGTAAATAATTTTAATATTTCTCATTGTGTCTTCTAATTTTTCATGTTTGGAAACGATCATAACAGAATTCTTGTTAAAAATGTTATAAAAGTCATAAAATGCTGACTCGGGTGATATACGTCTTTGGTAATTAATCCAGTAAAATCAGACATTGTTTTTAACATTCAATGTTTCTGGCTGTTCTCAAAAATAATTTGAATATTTTGCATATTCTCTCTTATGTCATTTAATCCCTTTCTAGCGCCTCCTATTTTCTTTCCTTCGCCCAATTCGTCTTCGCAAATTATTATTATTATTATTATTATTACTACTTACTAAGCTACAACCCTATTTTGAAAAGCAGGATGCTATAAGCCCGGGGGCTCCAACAGGGAAAATAGCCTGCGAGGAAAGGAAATAGGGAAAAATTTTATATTTTAAGAGTAGGAATCTCTCGGTCTTGGTCGTTTGTTGGATAAAGGCAGAGTAGCAAACTTCAAGTTATGAGAGATCTTTGATCAGTATCGTCCTATGGAACTATTTATTGCATTGTGTTTTCTCAAGTTTGCTGCGTGTGTAAGTTTTTATTATTGTTATTATTATTATTATTATTATTTATTATTATTATTATTTATTATTATTATTATTATTATTATTATTATTATTATTATTATTAGCTAAGCTACAGTCTTACTTGGAAAAGCTGGATGCTATAAGCCCAAGGGATCCAACAGGAAAAAGTAGCCCAGCAAGGAAAGGAAATAGATTTTTTTAAGTTAGTAGCTTATTTCCGAAGGGTCATCTCTGTTGATACTTTCTCATGTTAAACCTTATTGTGCTCAATCCTGCTCCTTGTCCAAGGAAATTGGTTTCCCAAGTCGGCTTATTTTCTGTTAGATTTCTACTTTTTTTCATTAAGAATTTGTAGCCTGCTCTGCTAATGAAAAATCTATGCTCTTGTGTATACTATTTCTCAGTTAATCCAATTCCCATTAGTTCATTACTCATAAATCAATTGTGCTATCCCCCTTTTAGGAATACCAGTACGTTTCACGAGCCTTTAATGCATTCTCATAATGTAAACATCTACAGGGTTTAAAGGTTTTTAAGGTTGCTCATGAATGGCAGAGGCAAGGGACAATGACATTGCCCTATCAAACAGGACAATACCCTAGAAGCTACCATATATACAAATGATCAGCGCCCAAGTCCCCTTTCAACCCAAGCTAGGACCAAGTAGGGCCAGGCAATGGCTGCTGATGACTCAGCAGATGGACAAGGATGGTGAGGTTGCAGCGACCAAAGAAACTAACGAGTTTGAGCGGGACTTGAACCCCAGTCTGGCGTTCACCAGTCAGGGACGTTACCACATCGGCTAACACAACCCATCTACGAAACTCCTTTTTTATCTATAATATTTAAATTATATTAATTTTATGTAGATTTTGTCTCGTTCAAAAATTTGATATCCTTCGGTAGCCTATCTTCCTGTCTTTCTGTGTCTAAGGAAATGAATTTCGAGTGAAGCTGGTACCATATATACAGTACAGTTTAGCCAGAGGCTTTGCTGTTCCTTTCTTAAGACATTTTATCATGATGACCTCAGTTCTGTAGTGGGTGATGCATCTGCTACCTTTCCATTTTCTGCTTGTATTTCTTTCATGAAATACTTTGTTCGCTTATTCAAGGTTTCGTTGGTAAGATATTGGTTATCTTAGTATTATTTACTGTTTGGCTGGTAGCTAGCTTAATCCGTTTGCCAGCAATTTCAGATTTTAAATTTTGTCTTATCAAAAATGTAATTTGTCCGATTGACTAAAGTGAGCAGTCTTTACTTATTTTGACCTTTTTCTCCACCATCCAGATTTAAGATCTTTTTTGGGAAGTAAAGGAAACTGAACTACTTAATTCTGTAAATGTTTAATGATTTCAAATTGCACCAAACTTACATATCAGAGATCACTTGAAGTTTATTCGTAACCTTCTCAGCTTCACTCGAAGCTTATTCCTAACCTTCTCAGCTTCACTCGAAGCTTATTCCTAACCTTCTCAGCTTCACTCGAAGCTTATTCCTAACCTTCTCAGCTTCACTCGAAGCTTATTCCTAACCTTCTCAGCTTCACTCGAAGCTTATTCCTAACCTTCTCAGCCTTACTTGAGGATTATTCCTAACCTTCTCAGCCTTACTTGAGGATTATTCCTAACCTTCTCAGTTTCACTCGAAGCTTATTCCTAACCTTCTCAGCTTCACTCGAAGCTTATTCCTAACCTTCTCAGCTTCACTCGAAGCTTATTCCTAACCTTCTCAGCTTCACTCGAAGCTTATTCCTAACCTTCTCAGCTTCACTTAAGGATTATTCCTATCCTTCTCGGTTTCACTCGAAGCTTATTCCTAACCTTCTGAGCTTCACTCGAAGCTTATTCCTAACCTTCTCAGCTTCACTTAAGGATTATTCCTATCCTTCTCAGTTTCACTCGAAGCTTATTCCCAACCCTCTCAGCTTCCCATGGAAGGAAGGGTCAGGGAGAGAGGCAAGATTCAGACGCAGAAGAGAACCAAGTCGAAGAGAGGAGGACTTGGTAAGATGGATGCCATTCTCCTCCCATTTATTCACCTTTGGGAAAACATTCATGGCGAGAATGAAGATGATTCATCGAGGGCCGCATTTATTATCATCATCCGTGCGTACATTCCATTTGGATTCTGACAAAAGAAATAACCAGCCTGATAGATGAAGCGTCAGACGAACCGACGTCAACGAATTATTCAAGGTGAAGCATCTCTCTCTCTCTCTCTCTCTCTCTCTCTCTCTCTCTCTCTCTCTCTCTCTCTCTCTCTCTCTCTCTTTTCTTTCGCTGCTTATTGAAACATATGGTTGTCTTGGCATTGATAGGATGGTTTCCCTTCTCAGGGAGGCGAAGATGAGTAGGGTGGTGATGAGTAAGGAGTCAGGATGAGGTTTAGGCCTCATGAATTGTTGCCAAAGGGTAATTTTCGTTGATTTTTTTTATAGAAAGGTCACTGGAGGATAGAAGCCTTATGCTTTTTACTAACCCAAACCAGAAGAAAACAAGAAAAAAGAAAATGGTGGATAAATAGATGGGGTTTAACCCTGAGGGAAAAGAGACTTGTATCTTAAAGGAAAAAATATTTTTTATGTTAGGAAAAATAGAGGAAGGATTATTCTCAAAGCTTAGAAGTTGAGAGAATTGTAAAAATAGTCTCTTACTCGTGTGCTAGGAGGATTACTTAACCATTTCACAGTCAGTGGTGAATTGAACAATACTTCTGATGTAACAAAATCTTTCAATGCCACACAAACCCCTAGCTTGTGGCTATTTGATGGAAAGCTCTTATCAAAACATTTCCAACTAGAAGGGCAATCAATAAAGTGCAGACCTCCACCGCGGCAGCTTATTTATCGACCTTTTGCATGGCCTTGACCTTTGACCTTAACATGTAATAATTGGCATGGATTTTCTTACGCTTGAATATGAGCCAAGTTTGAAGTCTCTGTGACAACGATGTTCAAACTTATGGCTGATTACGTGAATTGGACATTTTGCTTGACCGTAACCTTGACCTTTGACCTTGACCTTCCAAAATTTAGTCATTTCCAGATTTTTACACAAGAGTTAATTCCTGCAAGTTTAATTACTCTACGATTATAATTGTGGCCCGGAATCTGTTCACAAACACGCACACACAAACCTGTTTCCAACTTCGTTAGCGGAGGTAATAAATACCAACTTGCTATAGTTTAGTTGATTTGAAAGGATGCTTCCTTTTTTTAAATTTCGATTTAGTCACTAATGGTAGGTGAATTTGAAAAGATGGCTAGAGTGAATATCGTCCTATATGAACATACTTTAACAAAGCTAAATATGAAAAACAAATAGGAAAAGTAATGACTCTATACTTCCTTGAATCCACATATTGTCACCACTAACGACTTAGAATTGTGATGTTTTGCTCAAAAGTTGTTCATATTTTCCAGTGCTATCGCTATTTTCATGATTAAAAAACTTAATGTAGCCATTCATTTCATTATCGTTTGCTATATGTTTTTCAGTAATCCATGTTCACTGAAAACTTCGAATATGCACTATACTATGAATTAATAAAAACACATTCAAGAGTATCATACTTAAATCTGACTTATGGTAGATCAAAACTGTCTACAAAACTTTGGCTTACATGACCTCTGCTATATAATAAAATGATAATTGATCTTGCTATTAAGGGCATTCAAAAGGAGAATGTAATATTTTGAGTGTTGTCAATTTCAACTCCTGTTTTTGTTATTGTGTATATAAACCTTTATTTCCACCAAGCACCCTTGTATCCATTTTATAGTATGTGGCTCCAGAAGAGTAGGGCCTCTTAGCCCTCAGCAGTTCAACTAGGTAAGACGATAGCCCCACGCTCCATCATAATGCTCAATACTTTAAACGATCATAGAAGTTTTATTCCAGATGTGATCAGATTGTGGAATGATCTCCCTAATCAGGAAGTGGAATCTGTGGAACTTTGGAAAATAAAACTTACAGCTATGTTTTTATATTGAACAGGATGATATGAGTCTCTCTTCATAGTTTATATTTGACAGATCTATTTTAACGTTGTTACTTTTCTTTAGATGTTTTATATTCATTATTCTTTGCTTATCGTGTAGTTTATTTCCTTATTTTCCCTCCTCACTGGGCTATTTTCCCTGTTGGAGCCCTTGTGCTCATAACATCCTGCTTTTCCAACTAGGATTGTAGTAAGCTAAGAATAATGATAATAATGATAATAATGATGGTGGTGATGATGATGATGATCATCATCATCCTGGCCTTTCAATTCATTGCAAATGGAGCTCAGTTTCGCATAATTCTATGGGCCTTTTGTTTTAGGGGGAATATAGCTCCAGGAGGTATAAGTCCTCAACGTTTTGACAAAAACATCAAGATGAGGGGCTAGTCATCTCTGGCTACAACGAGCAGCATTATCTAACAATATAATTCAATATACTCCGGAGTAGGTAGTAGTACACCTCACACGACATACTATACTGTACACATGCTTGCCTAAAGGTCTTTGTGAGGGCCCCTTGGTCCCTATATGCACCCACTTTATAGCCTTCTGATTTACCAGAGTCATACATTCCATTCTTCCCTTTTGGTGTTCCGTCTTTTAACTGTTACTTTATGGTAAGATTTTCACTAATTGCACCATGGCTCTGAATGGCCTCCCAGGCCCTACTTTTAAGCCGTGTGGCTCAGATTTTTAAATCCATTAATTCAGTAATTCATCACTTAGGTAAACATTGGTGCTGGGAATTTTTGTATTCGGAAATCAGACGAAATTATTGCCTTTTTTTGTAACTGAGAATGATTTTGGAACCACTTGACAATACATGCAGAATAATGTTTATATATATATATATATATATATGTGTGTGTGTGTGTGTGTGTGTGTGTATATGAATATATATGTGTGTATATATATATGTATATATATATATGTGTGTGTATGTACTTATATATATATATATATATATATATATATATATATATACATATATATATATATATATATATATATATATGTATATATATATATATATATATATATATATATATATATATATATATATATATATATATATGTATATATACATACATACATACATACATACATACATACATACATACATACACACATGAACACAATCATTATGCACTTTTAAACTGTTTAGAGGGGTTATCATCATACCATTCATTTTGTTTACTTCAGCTGTAGCTGGTATACGTTCATGACTAGGTCAACTGGTGAATGGCTGCCCAAGGTCGAGTCATGGACCTCGTATGTATGTATATATACTACTGTATATATACATACATTGACCTATGCACACATAAACATTTATATATATATATATATATATATACATATATATATATATATATATATATACATACACTGTATATATGTATATATATATATGTGTATATATATATATATATATATATATGAATATATGTATTTGTATGAATGTATTCGTTTTTTATGAAAAAGTTGCCTAAATACCTTTTTAATGCACTCAATTTTAGAATTTACATTTTTAAGCAGACAATATCACAACTCTAAATATGATTAAAAAAAAACGGAAAAAAAATGAGAAAATACAAAAAGTAAAGAAACAAAAGCAAGTATCCATGGCAATTCCCTAAAAGTTTCGCTCACTTGTGCAACAAACCTCCCGTGAAAATAAAATGCAAAAGATCGAATTTTAGCGGAAGCTCATTGCTGGAAATGGAGGCTGGCTGGAATGCCAGGAATATTTAGCATTTTTTATGGCGTTCATTGCGTGTCATACACGGCTATACATCAACCGACAAATTTATTAATACATCACTACAGCATTCCTTCCTCTTTATATATTTATATCCTGATACATTAATTCGACAAAAAAATGGTTTTAGTTTTTGTTTACAATGTCATATTTTTTCATTGTTTAAATTCACAATATCTAATGCTCATTTATTATTCTCTCTCTCTCTCTCTCTCTCTCTCTCTCTCTCTCTCTCTCTCTCTCTCTCTCTCTCTCTCTCTCTCTCTCTCTCTCTCTCTCTCTCTCTTCATAATGCGTAAAATACGACATATTACTAACTTTGATTTTTTTATTACTACCACTTTTTATATGCAATTTGACCATTTCTCGTTAGTTGATCAATTTGTTACCAATATCATTCGCTGTGTTTATTTGAAGTGAAGTACTTTCTCGGAGTATAATACGAGTAGAAATAAAATGTAAGCCGGATTGTAATAGAACTAAATTCTGCAAATGGAATTTGATGTAATTAAGTGTTATTCTGTCGTTGTTGTTATTATTACTATTACTTGCTAAGCTACAACCCTAGTTATAAAAGCAAGATGCTTTAAGCCCAAGGTCTCCAACAGGGAAAATAGCCCAGTGAGGAAAGGAAATAAACTATATGAGAAGTAATTAACAATTAAATTTTTTTTTGAAGAATAATAACAAAATTAGAGTAAATCTTTCGTGTATAACTTATAAAAACTTTTAAAAAACAATTTATAGTAATAACTTAGTGGAAATATATTTCACAGAAATACATTAATCATTTAGAAATATGTCTCTACCTTTGCTTTTTTAAAAGGAAAAAATTTAAGAGCAATAATGAAAAGGATTGTAATAACAGCAAATTAAAGGTATATTATTCAAATTTTTACCCTTTTCATCTTATTTTCTCTTATCTTTCCTTATTCGCCTTTTTGCCAATATAGATAAAAAGAGCTTATAAACATATCTGTTTTTGTAATTTCATATTTAAGCTTTAGTAAATGATTACCAGAGTGTTGTTACGCAGTTGAGTAGCGCAAAAACCACTCGATTTTGACTGGAATTTGGACTTAATTTTATAATTTATTAATAAATCATGGACAGACATGGTCGTATTGAATACTAAATCCGTACCCAGCGTTGAATTTTAATTGATGAATGAAATTAAGACTTTTTATGTCTTCCCTTGTATTTTTTTTATCTAATGCTCTATCCTTTGTGTAAACTTGTAGATGGATTAAGTGATATATATATATATATATATATATATATATATATATATATATATATATATATATTTAATATATATATATGTATATATATATATATATATATTGTCGGTTTCACATTATGGTATTTTCATGGTCAATTATATATAGGTTATTCAAAGTTAAGAGCTCTCTGGTTTGAATAAATTTCATACATTTGAAAATCATCAACTGCTTGGGTTAGAGTTCTATTGGTTGAGGATACACCCAAGCACAGTATTGTATGTTTTCGTATTTTCTTTCCTCACTGGGCTGTTTTCTCTGTTGGATCCCTTGGGTATATAAAGTCCTACTTTTCAAAATAGGGTTGTAGCTTAGCTAATAATAATACTTTTAACATCTAGCACATTACTTATAAGAAACATAACTAGTTTGCTGTTCAAATTAGTGTGTGAAAATTATTGTGTCCGAATTGGGAACATTTGAATTGGAT
Organism: Palaemon carinicauda; assembly: GCF_036898095.1. Classification (NCBI taxonomy): domain Eukaryota; kingdom Metazoa; phylum Arthropoda; class Malacostraca; order Decapoda; family Palaemonidae; genus Palaemon; species Palaemon carinicauda. The sequence goes on from NC_090741.1 coordinate 63,999,948, forward strand.
CGAAGATTAAATAAAAGATTTCAGTTTGTAATAATTTATTCTTTTGTTGTTTTAAGATATATTGTAAACCTTGAAAGTATTGACTAAAACTGAAAGTAAGTCATGCTATGATCATTTATCGGAACCTTTTGTTTAATTTAATTTTTATCTTGTACATGTTTACCAAAATTTACAGTAACTGTTTTCGATATTACAAAATAAATGAATTGCGTAACTTCTTGTTGTTTATTAGGGCAAGCATCTCCCCCACATGTTATAGAGAAAGTCTCTCTCTCTCTCTCTCTCCTCTCTCTCTCTCTCTCTCTCTCTCTCTCTCTCTCTCTCTGTATATATATATATATATAATATATATATATGTATGTGTATATACATATATCTATATATATATATATATATATATATATATATATATATATACACAGTATAATATGTATGTATATATAAACATGTATATGTATGTATGTATGCATATATATATGTATATGTGTATATATACACATATGTATATATATATATATATATATATATATATATATATATATATGTATGTATATATATATCATCATCATCATCATCTACGACCATTGACGCAAAGGGCCTCGGGGTTCGATTTCGCCAGTCGTCTCTTATCTTGAGCTTTTAGATCAATACTTCTCCATTCATCATCTCCTACATCATTCTTCATAGTCATCTTTCTTATCACGCTGAGTGGCAACCACTCGAAAAACACAATCTCCCTAAAATTGCCCAAACTGCCATGTGGTAATTAGGTAAGGTGGAAGCGTGGGAAGGGTTGTATTTGTGTGCGCTTGCGGGAATATCTATCTATATATGTATCCGTCATTTTTGACGGGTCGCATATGCTCGTCCTGTCATGTTCACCAGTGTTTGTTGTTTTTGTTATTATTTTTATTATTATTATTATTATTATTATTATTACTAGCTAAGCTACAACCCTAGTTGGAAAAGCAAGATGCTATAAGCCCAAGGGGTTCAAAAGGGATAAGTAGCCCAGTGAGGAACGGAAATAAGGAAATAGATAAATGATGAGAACAAATTAACAGTAAATCACTCTAAAACAGTAACAACGTCAAATTTGTTATTATAATCTCTAGAGTGACTGAAGTTGAATATTAATCTATTTTAGAAGCAGAGTTCACATAAGAGGCATTATTCTCTCTCTCTCTCTCTCTCATCTCTCTCTCTCTCTCTCTCTCTCTCTCTCTCTCTCTCTCTCATCTCTCTCTCTCTCTCTCAAAGAGATTGTCCAGGTATAAAAAAAGGGAATGGTGAAAGAGGGAAAGCTATATAACCAGATACAGACAAATGTCTGGATGAAACTAAGATTTATTTGATCCTGAATGATAAGAAACTCGTGTTTCCAGTCACGAGAGACGAGATAGAGAGACCCAATCAAAACCGTTGGCGGATTGATGGCTTTCTTATTTTGCTCGAAGTTTTCTGAAAATATCGAATGATTTCATGCCTTTCTTAGCTATTTGTAAACAACTGGGTTATATTTAATTATTCATTCGTCCACTGTCTTTGGTTAGAGTTCTCTTGCTTGAGGGTACACTCGGGAACACTGTTCTATCTAGTTTATCTTCCTGTTGTTTTGTTAGGAAAAATTTAACGTTGTTACTGTTCTTAGAATACTTTATTTTTCCCTGTTTCATTTCCTCACTGTGCTATTTTCCCTGTTGTGGCCCCTGGGCTTATAGCATCCTGCTTTTCCAACTAGGGTTGTAACTTAGCGAGTGATAATGATAATAATAATAATGATAATAATAATAATAATAATAGTAATAAAAATCGTTTTATATTTTTCAGCTTGGAATTACTCTGTTTTCTTCCTACTCTTAATTTCACTTGAGAAATAGCTAAAACATATTTCGGCATATTTCATTCTTCTTCTTTACCCAAGCAGTTTGGAAATTCCTGTTTTTGGTATTATTTTCTGCAATGCAATTTGTAATATTTTAAATGCTTCTTCAATGTGTGTTATGTATTGTAAAGTAACTTATTGTAGGCGTTTCAGCTGGTGTTAATCTATTTCTTCAATTTGGTATTGTCGAGAATAGGTCATAAGCATCGTTAGTTCCAACGGTTTGATATTTTACCGCCTCCTTTCAAGCGTTGAGAAAGTTAGACATTATTTTGTTTATATATTTCAAGATATAGGAAATGTACAGTTGAGCGCAGGCATTCCAGGCCAACCTCGCACTGAGGAAGTGGATTCTGTGCGTAACCAAACAGATAGTGTAATGAGAGATGCCAGAGCTCGCGCAGAACTACACGCAGGAACTCTCCGCGCAGTAACGGTGTGATAGGGCTCAATCCCTCAGAGAGAGAGAGAGACGTGCCAGGAATTCCTGTCTTCAACAGTACCTCTGCATTCTGTGCTATACTTCAGATAAAACCTTTATCGTAGTTCAGTTTATCAGTAGCCACAAATCATCTGTACACTGAACATATAGAGGAAATGCTTTTTTTGGATAATTCAATAGGAGCCTGTTATAATCACAAATGAGGAAGATAAACAATAACTGAGAAATTGGGTTAATTTTGGGAAGAGTACTTTACCTAAGAATCGGTCTTATAAATTTGGTTGCAGAACGAGGTGAACTGCTTAGGTGTTCGGGAATTACACTAGGTCATGAATGTGCAGTTCTTAGACTAATACTTACTTAGGTAAAACACAATGGGCACTGGTAGTTATGCAACAGTCCGATATTTGTTCTTATTTCACATGTATAACTCGTTATTATCTCAGCACATGTCCATGTTACCCTGACATTCAGCATTCTGTTTGCTCTGTTGCTTTGAGGAAATCTTTGATTCTTTTATTGCCTGATTATTATTATTATTATTATTATTATTACTACTACTACTACTACTACTACTACTACTACTACTACTACTACCCCCCAGTTAGGCTACAACCCTAGTTTGGAAAAGCAGGATGCCACAAGACCAAGGTCTCCAATAGGAAAAACTAGCCCAGTGAGGAAAGGAAAAAAGGAAATAAGTAAACTATATTACAAGCAATGAATAAAAGATGTGAAATATCTTTGAAATCAGTAACAACGTTAAAATAGATCTGCTATATATAAACTATGAAGAGATTTATGTCAACGTGTTCAACATAAAAACATTCGCTGCAAGTTTGAACTTCTGATTCATTGAATTCTTTGCCATCTACTTCCAAGACCTTGGATTTTCTATCTGCTTCTGTATTCTCAGACTACTGTAACCCACCATGAGGTTAAAACATATTCATTCCTTATATTTTCTAGTTCTGGGACACAAAAGGCAATTGGCTCCCATTGGCTTATACCGTATTCCGGACAACATTTTGTTAAAAGTTCTCGTATTCTACATTTCCTTAGTCTGATCTCAATTCTGTCTTGTAGCTATTATCACCAATTCAGGTAACATAAAATGATTTAATCGATGCTAAAACTGCTTGCTATGAAAGAAGAAATTATATGACGTTGTACAATCAACATATTTTAATTCACCGAAGAGCAAATAATAATAGTTTATAAATTTTATAACATTCCATTTTTTGATAAATTGAGGGAGAATGTCCTATTATTATTATTATTGTTATTGTTATAATTATTATTATTATTATTATTATTATTATTATTATTATTATTATAACTAGCTAAGTTACAAACCTAGTTGGGAAAGCAAGATGCTATAAGCCCAAGGGCTTCAGCAGGGAAAAATAGCCCAGTGAGGAAAGAAATAATAAAATAAACGATATAAGAAGTAATGAACAGTTAGATTAAAATATTTTAAAAACATTGACAAAATTAAAACAGATATTTCATATATAAACTATTGAAAGACTTATGTCAGCCTGTTCAACATAAAAACATTTGCTGCAAGTTTGAACTTTTGAAATTCCACTGATTCAACCACCCGTTTTGGGAAGATCATTCCTTAGAGTTAATTAATCCTACGGCAGTTTCTGGTGAAATTAGGATTCTAGGATATTTACTTTCCATAACCTTTAATTGATTGAGATACTAAATATCATGTTATAATTGCAGATAGTAATTCGTATATGATCTCTTCCATTTTAGCGGAAGAAAATGTTCGTTCTGTATACAAATTTGAATCTCATAAGCTAGGTTGCTCAACAAAGAGAAGCGAATTTATTTATTTATTTATTTTATTTTTTATTTTTTTTTTTTTGTGGAAAAAGGGGGCGTTGGGTCTTGGCTGATAAATAGCGTTCTTATTGGTAAAACCAGGAGGGATTTGCGAAAGTACTTTAAATGATATAGGATTATGCTGCTTTCTCTCTCTCTCTCTCTCTCTCTCTCTCTCTCTCTCTCTCTCTCTCTCTCTCTCTCTCTCACACACACACACATATACTGTATATATATATATATATATATATATATATATATATATATGTATATATATATATATATATATATATATATATATATATATATATATATATATATATATATATATATATACACACCATTGTATGCCATCGGCAAAGTGATGGCTAAATATTTAGATAATATCTACACACAGGCACCCCCCTCTCACCAGGTTATGACTACTCCCTTCTCCCCTTAGCCAAGGGACGGGGAGAGCTGAGCGTGATCGGAAAGAAATATACCCATATTTTTATATACACAGAGATAGAGGGAGGGGGGGGGGGTGAAGAGAGTAAGGGAATAGGAGGTCAGCCATGGGTTAGGTAGGGTGTATATACCCAGACACTTGCTCTTTATATTATATAAGGGAGATGTATATACTGTATGTGTGACATGATATATTACATGCTACTTATATTTATACCATCATAGCCAAATCTCTCTCTCTCTCTCTCTCTCTCTCTCTCTCTCTCTCTCTCTCTCTCTCTCTCTCTCTCTTTCTATTAGCGCTAACGAACGAACACATCCTCTGTAATAATTGCATGTCACTGCCGATAACGCTGCCATCCATCCAAATACGAGTTTTCGGGTGGAATCGGGGGCTTCATTGATTTATCTCTCTCTCTCTCTCTCTCTCTCTCTCTCTCTCTCTCTCTCTCTCTCTCTCTCTCTCTCTCTCTCTCTCTCTCTCCTTGCATAAATATATGGTGATCATCCCTATGCCCATACGTTATTGATGTTAAAGGTCAAATGATTGATTAAAACGCACACACGCATAATATATATATATATATATATATATATATATATATATATATATATGTATATATGTATGTATATATATATATATGTATGTATATATATGTATATATATATGTATATATGTATATTTATATATTTATATATTTATATAATCAGCAGTAAATAGTCCACTGCAGGAAAAAGGCCTTAGAGTTGTCCTTTCACTCCCGTCTATTTATGGTCGTTCTGTTCCAGTTTATTATTATTATTATTATCATTATTATTATTATTATTATTATTATTATTATTATTATATACATCTATATATATGTATATATGTGTATATATATATATATATATATATATATATATATATATATATATATATATATAGTAGAAAAAAATCTCCATGATCAAACTTCCATTGAACGTTCGAATTCTTTAGAGTAGCTGCGTTATCTCAGTTCCAAGAATTTAATACTGGGGGTCTAGATTTATTTCAGCGTACAACTCTAAAATGAATAGTTCAGTATTATTATTCATGTCAATGTTGATTTAAAGCATCGTGGAACGATATTTCAACTTTTAATGACATTTTGACCTCTCTCTCTCTCTCTCTCTCTCTCTCCCTCTCTCTCTCTCTCTCTCTCTCTCTCTCTCCAATATATATATATATATATATATATATATATATATATATATATATATATATTTATATATATATATATATATATTTCAAATAAGCCATATATATTAATACATTAAAGTGTGGATTCTCTTAAAGACCTCGGGATCAGAGCCCCAGGCGGAACCGCCCAAAGACTATAATATCGGACCGTCGGGGATTTGAACCCTCGTCCAGGATATCTGTATGCCAGTGACCATACCACTCAGCCACGAAGAAAGATATTATAGTCTTTGGGCGGTTCTGCCTGGGGCTCTGATCCCGAGGTCGTCAAGAGAATCCAGACTTTAATGTATTAATATATATGGCTTATTTGAAATATGAAAGAAACACGTTTAAATGTGCAAAAATTTATCACATATATATATATATATATATATATATATATATATATATATATATATATATATATGCATATATAAACTCTGTGCTTGTGTATGTATTTGTCCGTTTGTCCGTTTAGTGATTTGAATTTGTTTATTAAGTATATATTCTCTTTCATGTGTGCTTTCTTCATATACTGGTGTATGCGACCCGCCAAAGATGACTGCTAGATATTTAGATAGATGTGCACACACACACGCAACCGCGTGTCACCAGGGTATGACTACTCCCTTTCTCGTCTATGAGAGATACGGGGAAAGGTGACCGTGACCGAAAAGATTTATATATATATATATATATATATATATATATATATATATAGTCCCAGGCACTTGCTCTTTAAAATATAAATGACCCAATAAACTCGATACAAATAATTATTTTCTTACTTTTATTAATTATGATAAGTATGTTGCAGTAGTAATTACAGGTAACTTCCGCCTTATTATCATAAGCATCAGATATATCGTACTGTTGTTCCCGTATTTCCTGTTTTTTTTTGCTTTGCGGTTGTAGGTTGGCCAGGACACCAGCCACTTGTTGAGATACTACCTCCAGGGAGGTTTGGAGTTCTTTGACTGGCCAGACAGTACTGCATTGGATCCTTCTCTCTGGTTACGGTTTATTTTCCCTTTGCCTACACACATACACACACACCGAATAGTCTGGCCTATTCTTTACAGATTCTCCTCTGTCTTCATACATCTGACAACACTGAGATTACCAAACAATTCTTCTTCACCCAAGGGGTTAACTTCTGCACTGTAATTGTTCAGTGGCCACTTTCCTCGTCTTCAGGGTAGAAGAGAGACTTTAGCTTTGGTAAGCAGCTCTTCTAGGAGAAGGCCACTCCAAAATCAAACCATTGTTCTCTAGTCTTGGGTAATGCCATAGCCTCTGTACCATGGTCTTCCACTGTCTTGGGTTAGAGTTCTCTTGCTTGAGGGTACACTCAGGCACACTATTCTATCTTATTTCTCTTCCTCTTGTTTTGTTAAATTTTTTATAGTTTATAAAGGAGATATTTATTTCAATTTTACTGTTCTTAAAATACTTTATTTTTCCTTGTGTTTCCTTTCCTCACTGGGCTATTTTCCCTGTTGGAACCCCTTGGGCTTATAGCATTCTGCTTTTCCAACTAGGGTTGTAGCTTAGCAATTAATAATAATAATGATAATATATATATATATATATATATATATATATATATATATATATATATATATATATACGTATATGTATACACAGTATATATATATAATATAATTTATATATATAAATATATATATGTGTGTATATATGTGTATATATATATATATATATATATATATATATATATATATATATATATATATATATATATATATATATATATATATATATATTTCCTTGTCCTAATCACCCTGTTGCCGTTAATACAGAGAGAGAGAGAGAGAGAGAGAGAGAGAGAGAGAGAGAGAGAGAGAGAGAGAGAGAGAGAGAGAGAGAGAGAGAGAGAGAGAGAGAGAACGAATAATCCGTTTCACTATTGGTATTTTTAATGAAGGTTACGTAAGAGATTGACATCCGATATGGCAATTTGCCTTGGTCAGTTTTACTCGGCATTGCCATAGTTATATTTCATAATGGTTGACATATATTCAGTTTTACTCGCTATTACTCTTGCTTTTTTTTCAATTTTGACGTTGTTTCTATTTATCTTACAATAGTTTTACTTTTGTATTTTGAGATGTATGTACATTGAACTTATTTAGATATAATGTATAAAAAAAAAATCATGAATGTTGGCACCATAAATTTCTCATTTTTCAAGTTTTATTAACTCCTTTTTAAATCTCTGGAGTTTGATGCACTATCTTTCAAATTAACACTTCATTAACTATTAACCTTTTGTATGTTAATGTTTTTACTCAAATGGGTTAACATATGTCAAGTTTCTCACTTGTTTTGACATGCGATAAACTACTCAATTCTGTTAAAATGTAATAAACTGTTTGCTTCTTGTGACATGGGATAAAGTGCACACTTCTGATGACATATAAATTTTTAACTTATTTTGAGTTTTGATAAACTTGTCACTTCTTTGGACATATGATAAACTGCTGACTTCTATTGAAATGTAATAAACTGCTCACCTGTCAATATGTGATGAACTGTTCACGTCTGTTAACGTGTGATGAAGTGCTTACATCTGGTGACATGTGGTAAATTGCTCACGTCTTCTAACGTGTGTTAAACTGCTCACTTCTGGTGACATGTGATAAAATGCTTACTTTTACTGACATGTGATAAAGGGGTCACTTATTATGACGTGATAAACTGCTTATTTATTCTGATATGTGATAAACTGCTCACTTTACATTCAAGTAGTTTCGTCTTCACTCATAAATATTGAAACATCCTCAACAGATCAATTTCAACCTCGGTTTGTTTGGGTTCCTACAAATGGGTTTACTTCGCATCTTGGCAGATACCTACTCCCTCGACGCTGAGGAGTGCATTTCTGCTTCTTCAAAGATTGCAGCTTAGTAAAATCTCTTAAGGCTTTGTTTACTGATTATATTTGCTTTTTTCTGGGTCTTCGCCGATGATTTTCCCCAGAGCAGTTTGTTTCTTCATCTTGACAGATTTTTATTTATCCAAATCAGTTGACACTTCATTAACTAGTTACATTTCTTTTTTGGGAGCTTTGCACTGGTTCATATTTGTTGACATTCCACTGATTGTTAACTTTTGCATCTTTTTAAATCTTTTGCTCACTTTTGATTTTTCTGCTATTTATGGCACTTTTCACACTTTTGGCACTTTTGACATTGAGGGCGCTTTTGACACTTTTGGCACTTTTGACATTTAGGGCGCTTTTGACTTTTGACACTTCTGGCCCCTTTGACACTTTTACCTTTTTAGCACTTTTGACACTTTTGACACTTATGACCTTTTTAGCACTTTTGACACTTATGACCTTTTTAGCACTTTTGACACTTTTGACACTTATGACCTTTTTAGCACTTTTGACACTTTTGATCACTCTTGCATCACGGTAGATTCGTGCCTACACCCATTAGTTAACATGTCATATTGTTATCCCTTTAGCATCATGGAACAGGTGGATTCACCCAAATTTGCTTAACCCTCATCCATCAGAGCTGCTACTCCCTGTGTCAGAATACAAATGGAATTTAAGAAACGATAATAAATGTTGTCTTCAATGAATCATCATAAACGTGATGGCAAGGTTTTCCAGAAGAATGAAGGGGAAAACAATGGGATCCTGGTGGCGTCTAAATTCATTTTTCTTCCTCATCTGCATTACTACCTGTCTTGCCTCCCACCTCTATCGTATTATGGAGTGTGTTTGAGATTCTCTGTATGCTTATATGCTTTGTTGCGTTTTGTCCAATCTCTATGGCCTGCATTACTATTTGTCCAATCTCTCATGCCTTTGTTATTCTTGGTCCAGTATATGACTTATAGTTACTATCTGACTGAGACCTCGAACTTCTTACTATTTGTCTAACATCTCATACGCGCAATACTATTAGTATATGTTCTTACGTTCCAATATACGTAATACATTGCATTTACTTTATTATTTCTCTAAGCTCTAATAACAGTACTAAAATATATGCCTAACTAGTGTTTGCTGTCAATGAATCGCATACGGTGCACTGTAGGCACTAATTGAGTCTTTGCAAGCGTATCTTCGGGCTCCTCTCTGCGCCCACTGTTTTCACCCAATCAGACGCCTACATGGCGAATGGCCTCCCCTGCCCTAACGTCTAACCATATGACCCAATTATATAAATTCAATCCTATCCCGGTAGAGGGGAGCACAGACCAAACCCGCTCAAAATAATCATCCCATGTATAATAAAGAGCGAGTGTCTGGCTATATGTATAAACAAAGATTTTTTTTTTTCCTGTCACGCTGAGCTGCATAGCCAAACGTATGACGACTCGGTCTCACCCTGTTCCTCGAGTCGGGATAGAGGAAGTAGCTATACCCTGGTGAGAGGGTACACTCAGAAACCACATCTTCCACAAATTACCGAACCAGCAGGTTGTACTTGGAAAAGAGTTAGGCGGTGGGAAGGGTTGAATCTGCGTGTGTGTTCGCATATCTGTCTAAATATTACATAACGAATAAACGTATAGTTACAGTAAATAACATTGTTAAGGCTAGAGATGTAATTTATGGGGGACTTTACGGTTTGAACCTATACATAAAAAAACGAAAAAAAAGGAAATATTTGCTATGAAATACTATAGTCCATTTCTTTTAGCGAGTCATATTTGCACCGACTGGCAGCGGTGCCCTTTTAGCTCGGAAAAGTTTCCTGATCGCTGATTGGTTGGACAAGATAATTCTAACCAATCAGCGACCAGAAAACTTTTCCGAGCTAAAAGGGCACCGTTGCGACTATAGACTATGGACTATAGACACTTTTAAGCAAAGAAATAACAAACATTAAATGATAATAATAAGACTATATCGTTGCTTGTAAACAACAGACAAAACATATGAATAAACACTTACAAAAATTAAAAGTTGATAAAATAGTTAATGATCACCGAGAAATAAAAGTACTGAAGGCGCTTTGTATGTTTGAAATCTAGATGAAATTCTCGCCCTTTAACTACATTCCAGATGTTTTATTTTCCTTTATTCGTTTAGAATTTAGTACAAAATGTAAATAACATATTTTTTTTCACGAATATATTGCGTATTTTAAACTAAGTAACGCACCAATAAAATGCCTATGCCTATGACTAACGCATCATTTATTTATTTCCATGTGTTTTTCAGTTGTAGTGCTGTTTATATATTTATCTTTCCCATTTATTTATTTCCCTTTATTTTTTAGTTGTATTGGTATATATATATATATATATATATATATATATATATATATATATATATATATATATATATATATATACTGTTTATATAGATAGATAGATAGATAGATAGATATATATAATTATCGTTTCCATTTATTTATTTCCCTATATTTTTCAGTTTTATTGCGGTTTATATATTCATCTTTTCCATTTATTTATTTCTCTTTATTTTTTAGTTGTATTGCTTTATAAATATATAATTATCGTTTCCATTAATTATTTTCCTTTGTTTTATTTATCGTTTTCACTTATATATTGCCCCTTATTTTTTAGTTGTATTGCTGTTTATATATTTATCGTTCCCATTTATTTACTTCCATTTATTTTTCCAGTTGTATTGTTCTATATATGATTATTGTTTACAATTATTTATTTTCCTTTATTTTTCCTTTTATTTTTCAGTTTTTTGCTACTTATATATTAATCTTTTCGTATGTTTTATTTCAATTATTAATAATTGTTTGTTATTTTCTTCTATGTATTATAATTTTTCACGTTTCACCGGAATATTTTCAATTGGAATGAAAGTAATATTAATGATAACAATGTTAATAAAATAAAAGAAAATCCGAATCATCCTTTTCCCAATGTTATCCAGCAACACAAACGATTAATTACTGATTCTGTTTAGTGATTGAATTATGCTATAAATGACTGATTTCCATTTGAACTGCATAACGGATGATTATTAATGAATTTAGATGACCTTTTCTCCGTGATGAATTCTGTATGATTGAAGTTTAACATTTGAATATAATATGGCATTTCGGTTAATGAAGCTGGGCATAGATAAGAGTGGTCAGTGATATACCTTACATATATATTTTTTTATAATAGAACAAGAGTATAACTGGCTTGTATTAGTAATATACCAAAGTGCTTGTTTAAAGTAGAGCAGTTTTATAAGTATGTTGTTTTATTGGGTTGGTGATCATTTACCAAAGAGCAGTTAACATTTACATCTGGTTATGTAAATACTTATATCACGAGTCTGTATATAGATATTGGATTAACAGGATTACTGTAGCTTCGGTTGAAGACAAATAAAGAAGGTTTAAGGACATCGGTATTATCTCTGATTATTCCACCAAGTACAATTGGGATATAACAGTCAGTGCTTGGGTGGGTAACCGATGATTAATGCCAGTTATTGTGGAGTTGGATCTAAACCCTTAGATAAAAGAGGAAGCAAAGCTTGAGAGAACAAAGAGGAGAATGCTGAGGTAGATTATGGGAATATCACTGCTTGTAAGATTGTAAAATTATGAAAAAAGTATGGCAGGTGTAGTAAAGATTACAGAGGGAATAAGAGTGTAACGACTGTGAAAAATGTGAGCACGTGTTGAGGATGGATTGTGGGGAGGGAATGAGGAGGGCTTAGGAGGAACCTCTGAAGGGGAGAAGATCAAGAGAGAGGCAGAGAATTAGATGGCGAGATAATGTGAAGGATGATATGGAGAAAAGTGGATGCCTTTGATAGAAGGTAGTGAAGAGGGTGCTTCAGGCAACCGACCCCTTAATGTAGGGATATCGTTGGGAAAGGAGAAGAAGAAACTGACCTCTTACTGAAGTTTAGGAACGTTAGGTCTGGCCAGTGTTTGAATGGGTGACCGACTGTAAATGTATATAGTATCAGTATAGCAATGTTTATAGAACTTTGCAACAAGCTAAAGTACTTTGAGTTAAGCGGTAATGGGTCACAACCAAGCCAGAAAACTAGTTAGTGAGCTTGAACTATAACAAAAAGAGATATCTGTGAATAACTGTATAAAAAAGCGATGAATCAAAATAATTCCCCCTAATTTTTGTCGAATTAATGTTTAGGATATATGTATATAGAGAGGAAGGAATTCTGTAGTGATGTATTAATAAATTTGTCGGTTGATGTATAGCCCTGTATGACACGGAATGAACGCCATAAAAAATGCTAAATATTCCAGGCATTCCAGCCAGCCTCCATTTCCAGCAATGAGCTTCCGCTAAAATTCGATCTTTTGCATTTTATTTTCACGGGAGGTTTGTTGCACAAGTGAGCGAAACTTTTAGGGAATTGCGATGGACACTTGCTTTTGTTTCTTTACTTTTCGTTTGTTTTCTTTTAGACTTTGTTTTAAAGGGGGTTTATAGGTCAAGAAGTTTTTTGTTTGTCAGTATGTATATTGTCAAGTTTTCAAATGTTGTGTATCTATTGGGTATTTATAGATTTTATATATATAGGCATACACACATATAGGCCTATATATATATATATATATATATATATATATATATATATATATATATATATTATATATGTATATATATATGTATATATTTATAAATAGTTTTTGTATTTGTATGAATTAAATTCGAATACAAATATACGGTATATATACACATTTACATATATATATATATATATATATATATATATATATATATATATATATATATATATATATATATGTATATATATACTGTATACGCACACACACACCAGACTCACATTATTCGACCTTGTTTGTCTTTTCTCAGTTATTTTTATCTGTAGTTTATATTTAAAGTTCTAGATGTATTTCCTGTAGAAGCTGTTGAACTAAAGAACTGAAGGCACTCTGCCTTTCTTGAAGCTTTGTTATAACTCCCAAAAGGTTTGGTAATATATTGCTTAAGTAAATCATTATCAAATTTACACATACAGTAGGATTCAGAAGTTAGTACCACACCTAGCTCTCTGAGGAAGTGCATTAGTGCGCCCTTCTGATTGCTTGTTTACTGGCAATTGCTCTCTCAGTATCTCTCATTTTTGGAGATAGTTCTTCATGTTCTTCACCTAGAAACATATCCACCATTACTGATCGGCAAGTTCTTGTGTGTAGCCCCGCCGGCAACTGATGTCATCTCTCCTTACAATTATCTGTATAGTTACATGCCACACAGTAAGGCTGTGACAGGGCGCTCTTCCTCAGAGTGTGGTGTGCCAGGAATTCCTGTGTCCAGCTGTACCTGTTCAATGTTTAAACAGTTGTTTAGGTATAAACATGTAAAAGATTTTATGTCCTACTTTCTTCCGGTTACAGTGCTTATTAAAGTGTATTACAGCAATGGATTAATATATGATTATTTCAGTAGATTTTAGTGTCCTAATATAACGTCCTTCATCGTGTTATAAAAACTTGTTCACTTGAGTTATTTCCTTAAAATGCTGATATTTTGTAGCTGTATTTGTTTGGTAAAAATTGTAGACATTCGGATATATTTAACCGGGAGATTAGCATACATATAACTATAATTTACCTAAGTCTCTTATTCCAAGCCAAACCGTTAGAGCAACTTAGAGGTCAGGGTAATGTAAATTAAGAGAAGCATCCACAAAATTATCCTGTTATTAACAATGTATTTTTCTTTTTTTGCTGACATGGAATTCTTTTCTTACACAGAAGAATAACATGTCGTCGACTAAGGTTTGTTTATTTTTCTGTTTTTCTTAAATAATTCGGATTTTTTTCTATTTCTTTTATCAGTTCAGATGTTGATTAACTCTTGAAAGTGATCTTGAATGACTTGATTGAATATTGTAGTTTTTTATCTTTCTGGTGGATGTCTTGTGGTTTTGTTGCAGCAAAGTTGCACAATCATGTTCTCTGTTGCATGATTTTAATGGATAACCAAAGTCAAATATTTATTACCTTTATTCATTCATTTTTTATGATATTGCATTTCGCAATCCTCTTTTTATAATTGGTTTTACAGCCTTTTCATTTGTAAATTTCTGGAGGTGAATTAAGTCTTGTCATTTTGTAGAGGATAATTACAAGCTTAATTACTGTATCATAACTTTCTGAGTGGGGATACCTTGACGTGGTGAGAGGGTTTGTGTATCGCCATGATGAGTAAAGCTGTGCTAGTAAGGGACACCCATACTAGGTTGGTTTGCTGTGAGAGATAAGACTTAAGTCTCCCACCATTAACAATCCGCAGTAGCTAGCGTGGTGATGAAAATTGGCTAATCTCCAAACCATTTTCCCTACAGTGTACTAGAAAAAAACGGCTGCATTTGTTGTTGTTGTTGTTGTTTACTTTTAAAAACAGTTTCCTGTTCTCGCACCTATTCATTCCCAGCAAAATAAAACGCTAAAAGATCTTATTTTGTTGGATGTTTAAATGAAGCCATTTAGTTTAAAAATCACCCCATTATTTAACAACTCACAAGATAGCTGGAGAGACTTCTCAGGATATCTCTTTGTTAAGCGAATGACTCGTAATCTTGAGCATTAGAAAGATGGCGTGAATTCCAGATAACATTCTCACAAAAAAAAGGGGATGGGGGGAGGAATGGTCGAGATAGCCTCTGTACCGTGGTCTTTCTCTGTCTTGGGGTAGACTTCTCTTGCTTGAGGGTACACTCGGGCAAACTATCTGTTACCTATTTTCGTTTAATTGGGATATTTTTCCTGTTGGAGCCCTTGGGCTTGTAGCATCCTGCTTTTTCAACTAGGATTGTAGCTTCGCTATTTAAATGATATGAATATTATTATAATTATTATCATTATTATTATTATTATTATTATTATTATTATTATTATTATTATTATTATTATTAAGCCTGATCCTGTTTATATTTTGGATGGTTCTTAATGTAGTTGTCTCGAAAATTTCAATAAACTGTTGATCTAAAGGTAAACAATATTAATTAAAGTGGATTTGCTCTCCTCATTGGGCCAAACGTTTGAAACGTTGGGTCTTAAGTGGGAGAAAAATAGGCCACATTATAAAAGCCTTATTCATGAGAATGAGCAATTTCTTCACTTATGTGAAAAGGGAATAAAATTTCTTGATTATATGTCAGAGTTTTGAGTTGCACACCTTTGCTTGCTTTCTTATTATTATTATTATTATTATTATTATTATTATTATTATTATAATTAATTTCATTATTATTATTATTGTTATTGTTATTATCATTATTATTATTATTATTTATCTCTTTGGTGTTTTATATATCTCCCAAGAGCAATAATCCTCAGTTGTTTATAGTTGTTATTTTTAGAAGTTTTTCTCTCAAGAATTCTAATCTTTTAATAGCCTATGGATATCACTTTGGGTATTCTTATCAATTATTATACTGTAATCCTTTAATTGTACTCTTCGTCCACTCTCTAAAGATGATTCTTTTAGCGGTACATAGCGGAAATTCTTAACCTAACAGCTCTTCTAGGAGAAGGACACAGCAAAATCAAACCATTGTTCTCTAGTCTTGGGTAGTGCTGTAGCCTCTGTACCATGGTCTTTCACTGTCATGGATTAGAGTTCTCTTGCTTGAGGGTACACTCGGGCACAATTCTAATCTTTCTCTTCCTCTTGTTTTGTTGAAGATTTTATAGTTTATATAGGAAATATTTATTTTAATGTTGTTACTGTTCTTAACAGGCTTAAAGTATTTTATTTTCCCTTGTTTCATTTCCTCACTG
This sequence comes from Palaemon carinicauda, assembly GCF_036898095.1. Lineage (NCBI taxonomy): Eukaryota > Metazoa > Arthropoda > Malacostraca > Decapoda > Palaemonidae > Palaemon > Palaemon carinicauda. Next base: position 64,016,516 of record NC_090741.1, read on the forward strand.
GGCTATTTTCCCTGTTGGGGCCCCTGGGCTTGTAGCATCCTGCTTTTCCAACTAGGGTTGTAACTTAGCAAGTAATAATAATAATAGTATAACAGTCAAGCGGATTGATCAGTTGACCCAGGAGGTTGATTTCACTGTCTGATTCAGTATTTTCTTTATAATTATGGAAGGGGTTTGATGTCTCTTATGGGCAAGATTCAGTAAATCACAGCGTAAATAAATAAGAAATCCTTCATGAAGTAAAGGAATAGGAAAGATGATTAATAGATAAATTAATAGAAAAATAAAAATTGTATGTCAAGAATATTCAAAATACGATAGAGGCTATGGAAAGGTCATTAAGAATACATCAAGGTTGACAGGACCATAAAATACGAGACAAGGTTGGGGAAGTGGTCAAGGTCGATAAGAGAACTAAGATGTGTAAGGTCATTGAGACCAAAAGGTCAATAAAGGTCACTGGGATTACTATAGGGTTTAGAGTTGAATGGCCATTTATGAATAAATCATAAATTTGATAAAACCTTTATTTTGTTAAATGTTTTATCAAATGTTGATGAAGAATTAATGAAATATGAATAAAATATAAGTAAAAGAGGATATAGTCAGGGAAGGAAGAATCATCAATGAATGATTATAGTAGCAGATGAAGGTAGAAGGAAAGAAATTCTAACAATTATGAAATAGAGTAGAATAGCAGAATGAATAGTAATAAAAAAAATGATAAATGGCAGGAACAAAAAGCAGGAGGTGAGGACAGACCAACAACGACGAAGGAGAGAAGACTGTAATAGGAAGAATAGGAAGAAAGGATTAAGTTATAAGATAACGGGAATAAAATATGTTCGTAATGAAAAAGATTTAGACCAATTGAATAAAGATGAGAGAAGACAAAATAAAGTTAAAAAACAAAAATGAATTAACATTCGAGAGGGACCTAGAAAAGACGACTATATAATTTTTTTATCAATGAATAAACAATGAAGAAAGAAGATGATTATAAAAAAATACAAATTCGAGAGCAAAAAAAAAAAGGAGAAAATGCAAGAAATAGGAAATGACCACACCAATAATAAATAAATAAACGGAAAAGAAAACCAAATAAAGCAAGAAAAAAAGAAATGACAAGAATAGAGGAAAAACAGAAGCACAAGGCATTATTTTTTTATTGTCTTTTTTTTATTTTATTTTTTTCCCTCTCACCTGAGGACGGTCACATGTGGTTATCTAAGTCATCCATCTTCGCCTAACCGAAGACCCGCCTATTGACGCTGGCACCCTGGGGAAATAACGCTTCCACGCCAAAAGATGCAGACTCCAGAGCTCCTCCTCCTCCTCCTCCTCCTCCTCCTCCCCCTCTTTGTATTGTTCACACTATTTTCTATTGTTCCTATTCTTCTTCTCTTGCTATAGGATTCAAATCAGACTCCAGAGGATCCTGCTCCTCCTCCTCCTCCTCTCTCCTCTCTCCTCCTCCTCCTCCTCATATTGTTCACTCTGTTTTATATTGTTCCTAGTCTTCCTCTCCTGCTATAGGATCTTCAAATCAGACCTCAGAGGATCCTCCTCCCCCTCCTCCTCCTCCTTTCCTTCTTTTGTTCACACCATTTTCTGTTGTTCCTATTCTTCTTCTCTTGCTACAGGATCTTCAAATCAGACTCCAGAGATCCTCCTCCTCCTCCTCCTCCTCCTCCTCCTCCTCCTCCTAATATTGTTCATTCTATTTTTTATTGTTCCTGTTCTTCCTCACTTGCTATAGGATCTTTAAATCAGACTCCAGAGGTCCTCCTCCTTCTCCTCCTCCTCCTCTTCCTCCCCCCCCCCTTATTGTTCACACCGTTTTCTATTGTTCCTATTCTTCCTCTCTTGCTAAAGGATCTTCAAATTTCTCTCTGCCACTTCAGCATCTTCACACTTGATATCCTCCTCAAATTTAATTGCATCTTAAGATTCTCCTCCTACTGCATATTCCCTCCCACTCATTAACTCCCAACCTTATCCTACTTTCTCAGATCCTCAATTCCTCCTTCGCTTTCAGTTATTAACTCTTACCCCTCTTTTACTTCCATTCTTCTTCCCCTCCCTACCACTCTACTACCTCTCTCTCCTCCTCTTCTTTGGAGATCTGAACATCCATGATTTTTTTTTTTTTGAAAAAAGGAAATTAGCTTTATGGCCTATATAGGCCAATATAGATTAAAGAAAAAAAAGGGAACAAGAGTAGGGATGAAGGGTTCTTTGATTGAGAAAGGCATCAGGACCGCAGCATCTCAAGAGGCAAAGGAAGAAGATCAGGATGCTATTAGGGGGATTGACAAAAGAGGGGACAATCTTGACACGGCTTGTTCAGGTACCGTGACTACGACTGATATTTTTATGGTTCCGGTGTAGGTATTGTTAGCGTGACTTGGATCTTTTTATGTCAAAGGTGGATACTGTAAATGTGATATGTATGAGATTTTTTTTTTTTTATCTCCGGCAACGAATTTGGAAGGAGGTTAGGTTTTACCAAAGTCTATGTAGATCTTAGGTTTTACCTCCTATTTGTGTGTTTGTGGTTGTTTGTGAACAGCTTCCTGACAACAATTTTAATCGTAGAGTAATAAAACTTGTAGGGATTAACTTTTATGTAAAAAGCTAGAAATGATTAAATTTTGGAAAGTCAAGGTCAAAGGTCAAGGTCACGGCCTAGCAAAATGTCCAATTCACGTAATCTGCCATAAGTTTGGACATCGTTGTCACAGAGACTTCAAACTTAGTTAATATTTGAATGTATGAAAATCAACTCCAGTCGATACATGCCAAGGTCAAGGTCGAAAAATAAGCTGCCAGGGCGGGGATCTGCGCACTACTGAGTGCCCCTCTAGTTTTTAAAGTTATTTCAAGGGGTTTCTGACAAAGTTAGGTTTTTTTTGTATTTATGGTACTTTAGACCGGCTTTCGTGTGTTACAGGGTTTTTGTGTTTATTTACTGAGCCAATAATGCAGTTATAACAGTAACTAGTCTGATAATTGCCATTTACAGTTTATTGATACATAGAAAAAAAAAATTCCCTTATTGTTTTTATTATAACTAGCATAATAATACTGATAAAGTTATTAATGTTACAGTTTATTGATACATAAAGAATTTCATATTTTCCCTTGTTATTATAACCGGGATAATAATAATGATAAAGTAAATAATATTACTTGAAGTTGAATTTGTAACAGTAATAACAATAACAGTATGGAAAAATATGGACTCCCACAAATACATCTCTATGATTAATGTACAGTAGTTCTCTATGGTATCTGCCTCATCTCTGGCATTTAAAGGTTTGAATGTATGTTGTCGAAGGAAGATAGTTTATTCAGCATTTCTGACCAGTTTATCCCTTTAATTACACAATATGACGTAATTGGTAAGCTAAGAAGTGTTATTTTACATATATTGGGTATTTGAACTACTGCCAGTGTAATTATCGCACTAATTGGTCTCGAAAAAGTAAGAGGTTGATTGACTTCTTTGAAAGTTATGGGACTTCTCAGTACCATTTAATAACTGGTAGTTAGATTATGGAATATTTATTTCAGATAGTTATGTCCAACAGCAGATTTTAACAAGGAAGTACTATGGCTAATTAATAAACAAGAGAACATTTTAAGTTTAGTCATGAGTCTGGTACAGTTGGCTTCATTAATTCTGGTACACTTCATGGGAAGCTAAAGAAACGTCTGACATCTGTATACTGTTGAAGGTAACGCTAATTTAGTTAGAGGGAGACTGTTGGCAACGCTGCGTTTAAAACAAAGAATCTAAGTTTGTAGACACGTGATCAAAAAATTTTTTTTTTTTTTAATTTTTCTACGGGGTGCTGTTAAGCAAATGATATTTTTCTCTTTTTTTATACACAACGCTTCGTAAAATGAATAAAAATACTTTCGATCTCATGTTTAAGCGTTGCCCACAGATTCTTAATAGCTAAACATAGCGTTACATGCTACAATGATTAGCTGTCAGACATCTCCCGAGCTTCCCCTGAAGTGTACCGGAATCAATGTTGCCAACTGTACCTGTATTTGAAACTCAAATGCCATTGTATCTCACGTGTTTCATACACGCTCGTACAGTGTAAAGGTTTAGATTTTTATTATCTTATCACTCGCTCTTCCCTGGGCTGTTAATAGACCAACCTGTTTTTTTATACTGGCACAAGCTTTATATCATGTTTGAGTTTTTATGACGTTCTTGCTCGCAAGGTTCAGTATAAAAACTCGATGATTGTTTAATGAATTTCAGTTGCATTCACCTTGCCTCTCAGTTATCACCCAACTTGCGTCTCGCACAACATTAAACGGTATTTTGAACCAAGTTTAAATTTTACATTTATTAAAAAGCATCTGAGATCTTTTGTTCGGGTGCACGTATTCTAAAGGAGGTAGATTTTGGCATTGTATTATAGTGCAACTGAGAACTTACCATTTGTATTTTTTATGACTTCTTCAGCTTCCATTATATGAAAAATAAACTGAGAAGAATAACACGTAATTCAAGGGAAATATTGTCATCATAAAGAAATTAAAGTGTTTAAAATAAAGATTTCTTTTCTACTGGTTGCATGTTACCAATAGAAATTATATTAGTAAGGATAGATGGTTTTGTTGAAATCTGATTCTTATTTTTGTTTTTCATGTGGAATTTGATTTTCAATAACTAATAGCAAGCGTTTATTTTGTAAAACATATTTGTACATATTAATCCTTTTTAATTTTTTTTTAATAGCTTTAGGATTTTTTTCGCATGATGAAAATTATAATAATTTTTATTTACTTAAATCTTAGTTATTTTTATGGTACTTTATTCCGAAAAGCTACGATAATTAAGCTTCCAAAATTAGCAATCATTTTTTTATCTGTCCAACAAAAATCTACCATCCCCTTCACAACTGCACTAAGTAAAGATGCGTATGTGTGTGTGTGTGTTCACGTTCGCACGCGTGCTATAGTATAAGTAACGATCACAACCAATATTGTGCATTGTGAAAATACAAGAGGACAATTAGCATGGTTTTCACATAACTGCCAAAAATAATAATAATAAAAAGAAGGAAATAGATGAATACTTAAACTT
>NC_090741.1:64029128-64052805 GCF_036898095.1 Palaemon carinicauda
ATTATATGTATATATATATATATATATATATATATATATATATATATATATATATATATATATATATATATCTATGACACAAGCGAGGCCGGGCAAAAATAGTCTGAGTGGCGCAATGTGTGAATAGGGGTTCGATACACTGCTGGTGAGTCCTCTGTGCAGGTATATGAAGCGACTAATGTTGTGGATTTTTTTTTACGGCTTATTAAATCATTCACGATTCGGCAGTTTAAAGATTGGCAGTGACTTGTAATGTAATTTTCTGGAGCCTCTTATGTTTGTGGGAAAAGCTTATATATATATATATATATATATATATATATATATATATATATATATATATATATATATATATATATATATGAATATATATAAGATGTTTTGCAATGTTTATCAGTATTCGGGCATGCGTTATCTGATCTTGCCTTTGATTTATGGAATGTCTCTTCCTTCTCTATACTTAGATATAGTTTCACATATCTTACCTGTACTTTGTAAGCAACCCTAGTGGCAAACGTTAACTTATATTTTCACAATGTTAATTTACCCGTAAACCAAATAAAAAAAATTTTCCTCATGAAATGTATAATCACAAATACAATTTCGAGTTGGAAATGAGTGAAATGTCTGTATAAGCAGGGCATATTATTTTTCAGAATGAATCCAAAATCTTCCACTAATGCTTAGATAAGATAAGTATCTTAGTATCGTTATTATTAGTTGCTAAGTTACAACTCTAGTTGGAAAAGCAGGATGCTATAAGCCTAGCGGCTCCAACAAGGAAAATAGCCAGTGAGTAAAGCAAACAAGGAAAAATAAAATACTTTTAAGAACAGTAACAACATTGAAATAAATATTTCCTATATAAACTATAAAAAAAAACTTTAACAAAACAAGAAAAAGAGAAATAAGATAGAATAGTGTGCCCGAGTATATCCTGAAGCAAGAGAACTCTAACAAAAAACATTGGAAGGCCATGGTACAGAGGCTATGGCACTACCGAAGACTAGAGAACAATGGTCTGATTTTGTAGTGTCCTTTTCCTAGAAGAGCTACTTACCTTAGCTAAAAGAGTCTCTTCTACCCTTACCAAGAGGATAGTGGCCACTGAACAATTACAGTGTAGTAATCAACCCCCTAGTTAATCACATTCTCGTTGATTTGATTGCAAATTTTCTTTCCTTGAAGTTCATAAAATTCTCAGAAGCATCAGATATCACGTACAAATTTTGGCTCGTTTTTTTTTTATAAGGCCCTATTTTACCCGTTCAATGAGATATTTTTTAATACAATGGTTGTTTCACCCCGAGTTAGTGCTCTTAATTCGTAGTTAATTCCGTTTTCCCTTTTATTACACACCCGAGATTGTGGTAATTGTATATTAATACATGAAATTCCTTTTATAAATTAACCATTTTAATAATGTGTGCAAAGGAAATATTCAATAAAAGTTAACTGTTCTTTTCAGGGGGTTACATCATTAATTATATATTTACTGCCGATAAAATAAAGATATACGCAATAATCTTTGAAAATGCAGTAGCACAATAGGAGGAATTGTCTAGATTTGTTTTCTAAGTAACTGACAGGAATCAGCAGTTTCAATTAATTAAAGATGTGCGATTCTCACGCAAATTAATGAAGCAAACTCCTGCAATTAAAAGAAGCTTCTTCCATATTGGCGAGTATGTTACAATCTATCTAATGGTGATTGGTTCTCTGAGTGCTCTCATTAGTATTTGAAACTATGTGATTCTACCCACAAAAGCACTGATAATCATTGTCTTCCATCTTGGGTATTACAGTATGTGCCGAAGTTCCCTGATGAAGATGTGGGTGTTTTTCGAGGAAGTAAAACTTTTCAAAGGCGCCTCTGAGTTGCATTCCTATGGTTGAGTCTGCATTTGGCAAGTTTCGAGATTAGATAAGAAATGTTACAGGCTCCTCTTGGTGTTGTCATGTTAACAGGAGGAAATGTGGGACCTGAATCACTATAGAATCTTTTTTTATCCTAAATGTGCGTGTTGCACACTAAGCAATTTTAATTGTGCGTACTTTGTTTTAATTTGGTGTATCTGGTTATTAACCAGCTAATGGAAAAATAAACAGAGTATGAAAATCCACTATGCATGGTATTTGTAGACTATGGGAAAGCCTTTGATTCTGTCAAAACTTCAGCAGTAATGAAAGCCCCCCAAAAGCAAGGTTAGTACAGAATTCTTAAAACTACATAAAAATAGTGAGAAAATTCCGATTGAGAATTGCCTTCGGGCAAGCATCTTCTCTCATTCACTTTGTAAAGGATATGCAGTAGCCTAATGGTTCTGACTTTTTTTTTTTTTCTTTTTTACGGGGGTCTGAAGTTTGAGCCCCTAGCGTAGCTCAAAAACGTTTTTCAATAGAGTTCGCTACTTCGCGGTCTTCACCGTCCCTGTGAGCTAGTTATTGGGGGTGCCTACAAGACTTTTTGCTGAGTAATCTGTAGCCATTGTCTATCCTTCCTTGGTTATAGTTTGGGTGAGGTAGAGGTTTCAGAGCCGATGATATAAAATATATGGTTGGCCTCAAGGACATTGTCTTGTCCCTTGCATTTGCATATTCAGATATGCCCTTAGGAACGATAAATTTTATAACATGTATGGCATATTCTTATTTTGCATTTCTTTTATACTGTTTTATTTTTCTTGATTCTAAAAGAAAAAACTCATGCAATTACGCAACAACGTAGGTTCCAAAGCACTTCCTGGTCACTCCAGCTTCCCCATCTCACAAGAGCAAACATAAATAAATGGGTACAAATATAAATGAATGTATATATAGAACTACACACTGTAGTTTAGTAAAATTAATTAATTGGTCTGGTTTATTTGTTAAAGTTATACACGAGACTTACTATTTTAAGAGAGAAATTTTCTTTCACTCTAGTTTTTTAATCGTTATGAATATTTCAAGGGTGAAAATAGTAATGTTGTGCGACTGTGGGACAGCACGTTTCTTGATATTTATAGAAATAGAAGTACCGTACTGTGTTCTCAGGCTAGCTTTAACAATTCAAAAATGTTATCTAGTTGGGGTTATTATCTCCGCCAACGAATTTTGAAGGAGGGTATGTTTTCTCCCCTGTTTGTGTGTATTTGTGAACAGCTTCCTGGCCACAATTATAATCGTAGGTTAATGAAACTTGCAGGGATTAACTGTTGTGTAAAAGGCTGGAAATTATTAAATTTGGAATGTCAAGGTCACAGTCAAGCAAAAAGTCCAATGCACGTAATCAGCCATAAGTTTGGACATCCTTGTCACAGAGACTTCAAACTTGTTCATATTTGAGTGTCTGAAAATCCACACCTATTAATACATGTTAAGGTCAAAGGTCAAGGTCAAGGTCGAGCAAAAGGTCAAGAAATAAGCTGCCGCGACGGAGGTCTGCGCTCTCCTGAGTGCTCTTCTAGTTACTATTGTTATTGCTATTACAAGTTGTAGTGATGGGTGCGTGAATATCAGCCTTCCACTAGACTTAGTAACTCAAATATAAGTTGTTCTTTACTCAAGGAGTTAACGACTGCACTTTAGTGTTCAGTGGCTAATTTCCCCTTAGTGAGAGTAGAAGAGACTTTAGCTATGGTAAGCAGCTCTTCTGGGAGAAGGACACTCCAAAATCTGAGGACAGAGGAGAATATGTAAAGAATAGGCCATACTATTCGGTGTGTGCGTGTAGGCAAAGGGAAAATAAACCGTAGAGAGAAAGATCAGTCAAAGGACCCCTTAACTCTAGTGGTAGTATTTCAACGGGTGGCTGGTGCTCTGGCCATCCAACTACCTAGCAAAGCAGCTCTTCTAGGACACTCCAAAATCAAACCATCTTTCTCTAGTGCCTGGTATATATAAATTGAAAGAGATTATGTAATAGACTTTGGATACTTTGAGAATCTTATAAACTTTCATCCTAATATTACTGGACAAAATCTAATTCAAAATTCTTTGACATAGATTGAATTGTAATGGACGTGGTATCTGAGTATCCTTTTGATGTTGCATCATATAGCAGTAATATATGTAGAATATAACTGTATGTAAGTGTCCTTTACTCTCTCTCTCTCTCTCTCTCTCTCTCTCTCTCTCTTCCTAGTTTTCATCCCTGTCTTTTTCTCCTTTTTTATCTCACTTCTTACTTTCCTTCATTCTTTTCCCTCAATCTCCCTCCCTCCTTGCCTTTGGGTCTCTCTCTCTCTCTCTCTCTCTCTCTCTCTCTCTCTCTCTCTCTCTCTCTCCCTCTCCCCTAGTTTTCATCCCTGTCTTTTTCTCCTTTTTTACCTCACTTCCTACTTTCCTTCATTCTTTTCCCTCAATCTCCCTCCCTCCTTGCCTTTGGGTTCTCTCTCTCTCTCTCTCTCTCTCTCTCTCTCTCTCTCTCTCTCTCTCTCTCTCTCTCTCTCTCTCTCTCTCTCTGAGAGTAGCCGGTCGGCCTGTCACACTCGCATAGAGCAGCTACACCATCCTCGTTAACTTAATACCCTGCCATTCTATGCTCCGTTGCAGGGAAATTACCCTATTATGCGCTGCTCTTTGGGGAGGAGGGGGAGAAGAATAAGGAGGGGAGGGGGGGTTAGTGTTGGGGGAGAATTCTAGTTGCATTTCCCCCCCTGTCCCCCCATTTGATGTTTTCATTGATGCCCTAAGACTTGTCGTTTCCCTTTTTGGGGAGAAAATGAAGATTTGTATTTTGGGGGAGATGGGATGGGATGGCGGTGTATGCAAGGAGGAAGAATAGTCCTCCATGCTATAAAGATGAGGAAAGCACCGAATTGGGAGGTGTTTATTTAGGGAGAGGAAGGGGGAAATGATGGGGACAAATTGGCTGGGGTGCTCCCCATTGTTTGACGAGAGAGGAATGGGTTGCAAGATAGGGATAAATAGAAATTAGAAGAACATCATGGGTTAGATCTCTTCAACATTGTTTTAAGCTTTAGTCAAATTGAGTTGGAAGGAGTAGAAGAGCATTCGGTGTTTATTATTATTAGTGTCCGCGACCTGTCAAAAATGACTGCTATATATTTAGGTATGCACACCCCCCCTCACGAACCCCTCTCTTACCAGTGTATGACTACTCTCTCTCCCCCCTACCCGAAGGACGGGGAGAGCTGAAAATGACTGGAAGTATATATATATATATATATATATATATATATATATATATATATATATATATATATATATATATATATATAAAGAGCAAGTGTCTGGCTATATATGTATATATATATATATATATATATATATATATATATATATATATATATTCATATATATTTTTTTCAATATTTAACTTAGCCGGTGATTATATAGCTGCAACTCTGTTGCTCGACAGACAACTCTACGGAAAAACTCGCCAGCGATCGCTACACAGGTTGCGGGTGTAAACAAAGACTCAATTTTCTCTCTGTCGAGGTGTCGACAAGACGTACTTTACTCGCTGTTGCTAAACTGGAGTTTTTCACATCTATTTGGTGAAGTACTATATTCTAGTTTTGAGCTTTCGCTATGCAGGTGTTTTATCTTCATCTTAAATCTTGAACTCGTTTTGGATAGATTTAATTATGGTGACAAAGAGAGTATGGACTTTCTTTCACTTTTAAATGGCCGACCCTTCCCTTAGACGGAAGTGTGTTTAGGCTTTTAGTAATTATCTTATCACGTTATAGATTTTCCTCTATGTATTTTATATCTCTCCGCCTTTATTAGGCCTCTTCGATTAACTTTCCATTTATTATAAACATATAAAAATAAATTTTAATGTTTTGTTTATATGCGACCTTTCCTGAGAGTAGGCGGTCCTAACTTGGAAACCGAAGTTAATCAACGTTGAGCCCTTTATATCGTAATTAGCTTTTAAAGAGCTAAGGATTTAAAACTTTTTAAATGTAATTTTTTATGAAAGAATTTCTTTGATAGTCTTCGTACTGTTTTCAAAGATGAACTAACGTTTAGTTTATTTATGCTACGCAGTTGTTGACGTTCAGGACGTTCAACATGCGCTCTATCGTTACGATAGAGAGAGAGTGTATCACGGTTTCACTTTGCAGTAAGAGTAAATCGATTCTGACGTTTTGTTCATTCTTTCTTAGCTTAAATGTTTTATATTCTATTTTAAAGGAACTTTTTATTTGAAAAACCTTTCAGTTTTTTCCTTTAGTCAAATAACATGTTTTTTTTGACGAAATATAATTGGGCTCTTCTCTTAGGTGCGAAATCAAGAGAGAAAGAGAGAGAGAGATAGAGACGGAGGGAGAGAGAGGAGAGAAAACGTTCCGTTCAAGCGGGTAACGTTGTTCTCGAGTTACTCTCGTCCCTAGTCTCTGTACGGGGAGGAAGGATAAAACGTTTTTAGTTTTTTATTCTCGTCCCCAGGCTATGTGCGGTGAGAGATTGAAAACGTAGTTTATATGAACTAGTGTTTAGTCTCTTTCCCAGCCACTGATTTTTTTATCTTAAAATATGTTTTCTGTTTTTTGCTGGTATTAATGAGCTTGCATTATACGACTGATTTCGCAATTACTACCTTTTAATGAAGGGTAGAATTGCGTGTTTCAGGTAGAAATCAGTAAAAGTATTCGATTTCAGTGAAATAAGTGCAAAACAGAAAATCGAAGTGATAAAGTGATATGCGCAAAGTGTTACAGTGTTGCGTCCGAGGGTTCGTCTGTTCGTGCCTGTCGTTCACCTAGTCCGGGACCTCTTGCATGCTCCCAAGCCCAGGGGAGAAGTAATGTCAAACGACTTATGGGTTCGAGAGGCCTTGATCAACGAACAGACGTTTTTCCCTCTATGGTATCGGGTGTATCTTACCAAGATCTCCCCTACCATAAGACGAGAGAGACGTTGTTTCTCCTCGTCATCCGAAGGCTTTTCGCATAAGAAACCTGTCACAAGGTTTCGAAGCCCTTAAGCGAAAGTCAGTCCTTTCAGGACAGGTCCAGCGTCCTGGTTACAACCATTAGGACAGCTCTGACCCTATGTAGTCATCGGATAACTGCTCGCCGCCTAACAAAAGCGTAACACAGACTCCGAGAGTCTTTTTTTGTTGGCAAAGTGTTGTGGTCACAGACGTTACCCTCGTCTCTTACCACAACCATTTCCGTTGATCCTTAATGGGTTGTATGGCAAGACATGCAGTATATGCTTGCCTCCCTTATGGAAGACTATTCTGCCGATTAGTCCGTTGAGTCTAGCCGTTTATCTCATCGATATCCTGGCTTTCAGCCAACCTAACGTTCCTTTGTGCTTACTGTTGACGTTGGCGTAGCTTAGTCACGTCAGTCAGGTTGTTTAGAACCACACTCGATGCGGTCTCGTGTGGTTTTTCAGCCGCATTTGGACGTTAGGCCACTTGCTGATGCTCCTGTTGACGTTCAAGACGTTCACTAACAATCGGAGTTGACTTGTTTTGACGCTGTGCGTCAACCTCCGCATTCTAGAGTTGTTTTGACTGCTCAGTCTAGGCAGTCAAAGCAGTCTCGAGTGGACGCTGTGCGTCCTCACGCACCTGTTGTGGTTGACAGTTCAGTTGTTGACAGTTCACAGACTGTCAAGCAGTTACATGACGTTGCGTTCTGGTCCGCTACTAATGCACCAGTGAGTGTGGACTCTGCTTGTAAAGCATTGCCACCACGGTAGGTCTCTCCCTTGCTTGAGACTCAGCTTTTATCGGACAAGGTTCCTGTAGATGAGGAAGTTGCTGTTCCCCCTCCTACTGATATTCCCTTGAGGACTCTGTCAGATGGAGAGGAGCCTAAAGCTGCTTAGCCCCCTATGGACTTTAATTAAATCATAATGATTTTTTTAAGGATCTTTGTCCGGATCTTTTTGTAACTGCTGCTCCTCGTTCGCCTAAACGTCAGAGCTTACACTAGGCCTAGCTACTTCGAAGCCGTTGTTTTTAAGCTAGTGCTCTCTCGCTCTCCTAGAGAGCTTTACGTTGGCTAGGCGACTGGTTTATCACCAGGAGGAGTTTGGGGGATACAGCCTTTGCTTTCCCTTCTTTTAAACTGGTTTATAGAGCGAGAGTCTGATATGACACGAGAGAAGTTCTCGGCTTGGGAGTTCATGCCTCTGCCCAGATAGACTTCTCAATTCTCGTAGACTCTCCCTGGCGCCTGACCAGGAGACGCTCCAAGTTTTTTACAGGTCAACTTCACAGCTGTTTTTGAGCCTTTGAAGTTTTGCTGTACAATTATGTCATGCATAACAAGGCTTTCAGGGATGGTAAGCGGTACCGCCTCAGTCGCTAACCCCGTCTGTTGCCGCACCTGCTCCCGTAGACCCTAAATGGGCTTTGCTGCAAGACATGCAGTCCAAGCTTGCGTCCTTGATAGAGGACTTTAATGCGGAGAAGGTTGCTACCGAACCTTCTGGCCAACAACCTTCCAACCGGTCGGTTGTGCGCCCTGTTGACGCTGAGGTAACCTACTCGCGTCTGCCAGTTGAGGTGGTTCCTCCACCGATGCGACCCAGTGTGGGTTGCCAGCCGCACGTTGACGTTAAGCGACGCTCGGAAGTGGTTGTTGACGTTCAGGACGTTCAACAACCAGCAGAGGTGACTTGTTTTGACGCAGTGCGTCAACCTCAGCAACCCGGTAGGGTGTTGACTGCACAACCCAGACGGTCTAGACAGTCTCGGGTTGACGCTGTGCTTCTTCGCGCACCCATGGTTGTTGACAGTTCACAGACTGTGCAGCAGTTCCATGATGTTGCGTCCGGCTCCGTCACGCATGCACCAGTGCGACGGGACTCAGCGAGCCAGACGTTGCCCACTCCGTTGCCGTTTCCTCATCAGTTTTCGGATGAGGAACCCTCTGATGAGGACGTTGCTGAACAACAAGACGATCAGCCCCCAGAATAGATCAAGCCCTGCTATCCATCCAGAAGATGCTGAAGAAGGAACGCTGCTCAGTCAGGCTGTGGATGAGTCTGGTAGGGACGCTGTCATCCGTGGAACAATTTGTGTCACTAGGAAGACTACACCTCCGTCCTCTTCAATACCATCTAGCTTTTCACTGGAAAAAGGACAAGACGCTAGAAGCGGTCTCGATCCCGGTTTCCGAAAAGATAAAGTCTTGTCCGACTTGGTGGAAGGACAATATCAACCTAAGAGAGGGTCTTCCCCTGGCTGTTCAGACTCCCAACCACGTTCTCTTCTCGGACGCATCGGACGTGGGCTGGGGCGCGACACTAGACGGTCGGGAATGCTCAGGACGGTGGAACTCGAGTCAGAGGAGCATGCATATCAACTGCAAGGAGCTGTTGGCAGTACATCTGGCCTTGAAAAGCTTCAAGTCTCTCCTTCGAGGCAAAGTGGTGGAAGTTAACTCGGACATCACCACGGCCTTGGCGTACATCTCCAAACAAGGAGGTACCCACTCACTGACGTTGTACGAGATCGCAAGGGACCTGCTCATCTGGTCAAAAGGTCAAGACATCTCCCTAGTAACGAGGTTCATCCAAGGCGACTTGAACGTCATAGCAGATTGTCTCAGTCGGAAAGGGCAAGTAATTCCAACCGAATGGACCCTCCACAAGGATGTGTGCAAGAGACTTTGGGCCACTTGGGGTAAAACCATCCATAGATCTCTTTGCAACCTCGCTGACCAAGAGGCTTCCAATCTATTGCTCTCCAGTCCCGGACCCAGCAGTAATACATATAGATGCTTTCCTCCTAGATTGGTCACATCTGGATCTCTACGCATTCCCACCGTTCAAGATTGTCAACAAGGTACTGCAGAAGTTCGCCTCTCACGAAGGGACAAGGTTGACGTTAGTTGCTTCCCTCTGGCCCGCGAGAGAATGGTTCACCGAGATACTTCGATGGTTAGTAGACGTTCCCAGTAGTCTTCCTCTAAGGGTAGACCTTCTACGTCAGCCACACGTAAAGAAGGTACTCCAAAGCCTCCACGCTCTTCGTCTGACTGCCTTCAGACTATCGAAAGACTCTCGAGAGCTAGAGGCTTTTCGAAGGAAGCAGCCAGTGCGATTGCTAGAGCAAGGAGAGCGTCTTCCATTAGAGTCTACCAATCGAAGTGGGAAGTCTTCCGAGACTGGTGCAAGTCAGTTTCTGTATCCTCGACCAGTACCTCTGTAGCTCAAATAGCTGTTTTTCTCTTATACCTGAGAAAAGGACGATCCCTTTCAGCTCCCACTATCAAGGGCTACAGAAGCATGTTGGCATCGGTCTTCCGGCATAGAGGCTTAGATCTTTCCAAACATAAAGATCTGCAAGACCTCCTTAAGTCTTTTGAGACCACCAAGGAGCGTCGTTTGGCTACCCCTGGATGGAATTTAGACGTGGTACCAAGATTCTTCATGTCAGACAGGTTGGAGCCGTTACAATCAGCCTCCCTGAAAGATCTCACTCTTAAGACTCTTTTCCTGGTATGCTTTGCCTCGGCTAAAAGAGTCAGTGAAATTCATGCCTTCAGCAAGAACATCGGATTTTCGTCAGAAAAAGCCACTTGTTCGCTACAACTTGGTTTTCTAGCCAAAAATGAGCTGCCTTCTCGGCCTTGGCCTAAATCTTTCGATATCCCCAGCTTATCGGAGATCGTAGGCAATGAACTAGAAAGAGTCTTATGCCCTGTTAGAGCTCTTAAGTTCTATTTAAAGCGTACTAAATCTTTACAAGGCCAATCTGAAGCTTTATGGTGTTCAGTTAAGAAACCATCCTTGCCTATGTCAAAGAATGCTTGGTCAGACTTTATCCGATTGTTAATACGAGAAGCTCATTCACATCTGAGTGAGGAAGACCGAACTTTGCTTAAGGTGAAGACGCACGAAGTTAGAGCTGTAACAACTTCCGTGGTCTTTAAGCAAAATATATCTCTGCAAAGTATAATGGACGCAACCTATTGGAGAAGCAAGTCAGTGTTCGTGTCATTTTACTTGAAAGATGTCCAGTCTCTTTACAAGAACTGCTACACACTGGGACCATTCGTAGCAGCGAGTGCAGTAGTGGGTGAGGGCTCAACCACTACAATTCCCTAATTCCTTATCCTTTTAATCTGTCTCTTGAAATGTTGTTTTTTTATGGGTTGTCCGGAAGGCTAAGAAGCCTTTCGCATCCTGGTTGATTTGGCGGGTGGTCAAAGTCATTTCTTGAGAGCGCCTAGATTAGGGGTTTGATGAGGTCCTGTTGTATGGGTTGCAACCCTTGATACTTCAGATCCTAGGGGTCGATCAGCATCCTAAGAGGATCGCGAGGCTCCGTAAGGAAGACGTACTTAAAAGGCAGAGTAATTGTTCAAGTCGACTTCCTTACCAGGTACCTATTTATTTTGTTTTTGTTATTTTGATAACTTCTAAAATGAAATAAAAAACTCTTAGCTCATAAAAGTGTAAACATATATTACTGGTCTCTACCCACCATCCTGGGTGTGAATCAGCTATATAATCACCGGCTAAGTTAAATATTGAAAAATGTTATTTTGATTATAAAATAAATTTTTGAATATACTTACCCGGTGATTATAAATTAAATGACCCTCCCTTCCTCCCCAATAGAGACGCAGTGGGACGAGGAGAAAATTGAGTCTTTGTTTACATTGAGAGCTGGGTATCTGGTCGACAGATGGCGCTGTTGGGCACACCCGCAACCTGTGTAGCGATCGCTGGCGAGTTTTTCCGTAGAGTTGTCTGTCGAGCAACAGAGTTGCAGCTATATAATCACCGGGTAAGTATATTCAAAAATTTATTTTATAATCAAAATAACATATTTATTGTATATAGCCAGACACTTGCTCTTTATTTTATATGGTTGTTCTGAATAAAATGCTGCTGCTTATTATTATTATTATTATTATTATTATTATTTTTGTTATTATACTACTACTGCTACTACTACTACTACTACTACTACTACTACTACTACTACTAGCCCCTAGTTGGCAAAGCAGGATGTTGTAAGCTGAAGGGCTCCAATTTTCATAAAACTTGACTGTTAATAGTGTGATTGTTTCAGTGCGTAAATTTGCCAAATCTTCATAGTTGTCTACTAATACTTAAGCATGTTAAGCGACCCATCCAATGAATATTTTCGTTCAGGTTCTCTTGCACACGTTCATTTGTTCTAAAAATGTCTCTGTAAACACACACACACTCATGCATATACACAGAGAAAACTCCAAAGTGCGCTGAAATAGCTGAATCTCACAGTGTTGGTGCTTTGATTTGGCCCACTGGTGGTGATCTCCTAAGTGTAAATGATGTGGGATTTTTCTACATAGAAAGATTCATCCTTTATACTGGATTTGAAATATGAATGGGACAGGTCCAGTTTCATTGTTTTAACTCCTGGGCCACCCCTTGTTTAGCTTAGCAGCAAATTGATTGTTTAGTTGTTTTTCTCGGGGTAGGTCACAGCTGGCGTGGAAATAAAGTTAGGGAAAGATGAGAAAAATTCAGTTTACAATGATTAAAGACCTTCTCGAGGTAATCCTCGTCTCTAGTAAAGATCATAAGTAAGAATCTCTCTCTCTCTCTCTCTCTCTCTCTCTCTCTCTCTCTCTCTCTCTCTCTCTCTCTCTCTCTATCTATCTATGCCTGACTGACTGACTAATTTCACTGACCTTTGCTTAAATTGTTCTACGACTTCATCCCAAAATTATATTAGTGAAGGGAAAGGTAATATTTCATTCAGTTATACTTCCTCCTAGAGAACAAAACAATATATATACAGTATATATATATATATATATATATATGTGTGTGTGTGTGTGTGTGTTTGTGAGGATTCAGTTTATATATATATATATATATATATGTATGTATGTATATATATACTATATATAAATTGTGTATAAATATATATGCAGTATATATATATGTATATATATACACACACGTTATATATATGTATTATATACAGTATATTATATAGATATTGTATGTATATATATTTTTTTCTGGTCACACTAAGCTCTCCCGGTCCCTCCCGTACGGGAGAGATGCAGTAGTCATACCCTGGTTGAGAAGGGGGTGCGTGATAGTCTGCATATCTATCTAGATATCTAAGCGTCATTTTTGACCTATCGCGTACACTAGTATAATCAGTTAATATCGCGCAAATATAGTGCCTCAGCAAAGCGAAAGCGTGTGCCAGCCAAACGGAGACATATATAGAGAGAAAAGGAAAATAAACGAAGAGAAAAATGTGTAAAGGGAATTAAAAGCCATTTGACGGAGGCGTAAACGCAGTCCAGCAGTCAATTTGAACAGTCGAGGGATGTGATTGGTTTCAACAGATGAAGCCGGTAATGTAGTGTAGGGGGCTTCTCGCTTATATGTATATACAGTATACTGTACAGTATATATAGATGTATTTTTTTTTCAATATGTTCAATTTCGGTTTTTTTCTATTTGCAGGAGAGAGAGAGAGAGAGAGAGAGAGAGAGAGAGAGAGAGAGAAAGATTTCTCATGCATATATATATATATATATATATATATATATCATATATACAGTATGTGTGTGTGTGTGTATGTTCAGTATATCCATTTCTGAGTGGGGATACCTTAACATGGTGAAAGGGTTTGTGTATCGTTATGATCAGCAGAGTTGTACTAGTTAGGGCCACCCATACTTGGTTGGTTTACTGTGAGAGATTAGACCAAAGTCTCCCACCGTCACCAATCCGCAGTGGTCAACGGGGGAATGAAAATGGCCAATCCCAAGATATGACCAAGACATTTCATAGGGCTTCGTCCTGCAATGGACTTGAAACGGCTGCATTAGTTGTATATATATATATATATATATATATATATATATATGTGCATTGTAAATATATGTGTGTGTGTTTGTGTGTGTACTTATACATGTATGTATGCAAAACTTTCTCAGTGAATTATCTACTGTACCGGGTCATCAAGCGAGTAAGGTGGCTCAAATCATGTTGTGGGATTAATGATATTAGAGTAAGAACGATATTTAAGTATGCTTAATGAATTTATGTATAAAACCAAGCTGTTTACTTCAAAATGGGGTGGTTTCATGGATAAAGCAGACCATTCACTGCAACATTCAATTTAAAATAGTGGTCTAATCGTACTGCTACATAAAGTATTGTACATTTTTTAAATTTTCCTTTTTCCTTATAATGATATTTGTGAACCAGCTCTTTTTCACAAATCTTATGGATATGTCCATTTAAGTGGGAACTTTTTAATAGAATACATATATGACGATCAATATTTTGCAGGAAATCTTAGGCACCCAACATTAAACTACTAATTTTTAACTTGAAAGTCACTTGCCTCCAAAATTCCTTGGATAAGATTCGAAAATCCAAAGTGATAATAGAATTTGTAAGAGTTATACATCTATAACTCTACTTTGTAACATCAATTTAATGATATATGATACTTGATAATATTATCGCTCGAATATATGATATCGTATAAAGAGTATCTGTGATGTGGGACTGTTTTCGCTCGACGATATGACGTCATAACAACATTAGCTGGATTTGGAAGTGTTCTTAATCGACAGTGTGACATCGTGATGATATTATTGGCGACGTAGGAATCCTATTGCTCGACTTTGTGACATCATAATAATACTCCCCGTGACTTAAGTATGTGACGTTACAATTAGAGATTACTTATGTATTACTTATAGAGCTCACTTGAAGGCCGCTTATGAATGGCAGAGGCAAGGGACAGTGACATTGACCTATCGAGCAGGACAATGCCCTAGAAACTGACCATATAAACTTATCAGCGCTCAAGCATCCACTCCACCCAAGCTAGGACTAAGGATGACCAGGCAATGGGTGCTGATGACTCAGCAGATAGACTTATAGGCTACCTCAAACGCCCAATCCTTAGCTCACAAGAATAGTGAGGTTGCAGCACCCAAAGGAACTAACGAGTTTGAGGAGTCGAACCCCAGTTTGGCGATCACCAGACAATTACGTTACCAACAGGCCACCACATATATTAAGTAAATTTTTTATGAAGTCATAAATTGATGATTTAAATGATTAATGTAGCTCTGGTATCACCGGGTACAGGTACTGTAGCGCCAAATACTGATATTAGATCAATCAATCACCTTGTCATTAAACAAAGGTTTGATGCCTCATACGAGAATAGATGGAGTTTATGCATCATCATCATCATCATCATCATCATCATCATCATCATTATTATTATTATTATTAGTAGTAGTAGTAGTAGTAGTAGTAGTAGTAGTAGTAGTTGTAGTAGTAGTAGTAGTAGTAGTAGTATTATCATCATCATTATTTATTATTATTATTATTATTATTATTATTATTATTATTATTATTATCATTATGGATTATTAGTATTGTTATCATTATCATTATTTATTTTTATTATTATTATCATTATTATTATTATTATTATTAGAGAGAGAGAGAGAGAGAGAGAGAGAGAGAGAGAGAGAGAGAGAGCTGTGCATACCTTTGATAGATTACTGTATAGATGCTTTACATTTTGACAGTGAAATTACTAAGGATTTTACACTTCTCTGCATTATTCATGATAGTATGAAATAAGATTTTATTATGGTTATTATTTATAATGATTATCTTCTTTGAAGAAAAATAGGAAGAGAATGATGAGTAAAACGTAATAGATGCAGCGTATAATAGATATCAAGTTTATATTTGGCGACTGAAATAGATTTATTAACACGTGTATGTATTTTATATGTAGAGTAGATTCAGTGAAAAAGACTATTAAATGGAAAGGCCTTAATATAAGAAAACCTTTGAGTGTTTGTGTTTGTTTATTATTACTAGCCAAGCTACAACCCTAGTTGGAAAAGCAGGATGCTGTAAGGCCAAGGGTTCCTACAGGGGAAAATGGCCCAGTGAGGAAAGGAAACAGGGAAAACAATCTACAAGAGAAGTAATGAACAATTAAGATAACATGTTTTAAGAACAGTAACAACATTAAAATAAATCTTTCTTATATATAAACTATGAAAACTTAGAAAAACAAGAGGAGGAGATATTTAGAAAAGTGTGCCCGAGTGTAGCCTCAAGCAAAAGACCTCTACCCCAAGACAGTAGAGGACCATGGTTCGGAGGCTATGGCACTACCCAAGACTAGAGAAATGTGGTTTGATTTTGGAGTATCCTTCTCCTAGCAGAGCTGATTATCATACCCAGAGAGTCTCTTCAACCCTTACCGAGAGGAAAGTAGCAACTGAACAATTACAGTGCAGTAGTTAACCCCTTGAGCAAAGAAGAAATGTTACATAAATGTTTGGTAATCGCAGTGTTGTCAGGTGTATGAGGACAGAGGAGAATGTGGAAAGAATAGGCCACACTATTCAGTGTATGTGTTAGGAAAGGAAAATGAGCAGTAACCAAAGAGAAGGATCTTATGTAGTTCTGTCTGCCCAGTCAGAGGAACCAATAACTATCGGTACTGTTCCTGTGAGATTTCTACTGCACTGTAATTGTTCAGTGGCTACTTTTCTCTTGGTAAGGATAGAAGAGACTGTTTAGATATGGTAAGCAGCTCTTTCAGGAAAAGGACACTCCAATCAAACCATTGTTCTCTAGTCTTGGGTAGTGCCATACCCTCTGTACCATGGTCTTCCTTTGTGTCTCAGGTTGAAGTTCTCTTGCTTGAGGGTACATTCTGTCACACTTTTCTATCTTATTTCTCTTCCTCTTGTTTTGCTAAAGTTTTTATAGCTTATATACAAAATATTTAATGTTACTCTTCTTAAAATATTTTATTTTTCCTTATTTCCTTTACTCACTGGGCTATTTTGCCTGTTGGAGCCCTTGGGCTTAAAATTTTTTCTTTTTCCCACTAAGGGTTGTAGTTTAGCAAGTAATAATAATAATGAAGATAACGATAATAATAATAATTATTATTATATTATTAGTAATAATGATAATAATAATAATAAAAATAATAATAATAAGTTTCTTTTCTTAATGTATGAATGTAGCTGTGACCATTGTCATGTATCTTCTGCAAACTCACATAAATTGAAGAAGAAAAAACGCAAGACCAAAATAGATATCACTGATCCGAATGGAGTTAAAAATTTCAAAGCTGACTTTAATATTACAAAAGTGTTTTTTTAGCGACAGCAAAAAAAGAAAAAAAAAGAAAAAAAAAGGGAGGAATATGAAAATTCTGGAATAGATGTGATTGCAATGGGAGAATTTTGAGTAATGTGGACAATTGCGCTGGATTTTTTTTTTTCAATGGGGATAGTAATGCATATTTAACAGAGAGGGAAGCTATATATTGTGAATGAAAGTGTGAAGTAAGATTAAAAGGTAACGATAAAGACTTTGATTATGTAATCTCTCATATTTTCTGACAGGGTGCGTGATCGTTTAATATATATATATATATATATATACACATATATATATATATATATATATACACACATATATATATATATACATATATATATACATATATATATATATATATATATATGTGTATATATATATATATATATATATTCAATTATTTATATTGTGTGCTATTTCTAAAGCTCGTTAGTTATACACACATCACCATTGTAAGATATACGTTCTAAATATATATATATATACATACATATATATATATATATATATATTATTATTATGTGCGTATAATTCCTAAAGCTCATTGGCTAATCACCCAATTCTACCAGTGAAAGACCCAAGTTTGATCTCATCCTAGCGTTTATAGTAAACAAATGTAGCCGGATGTAGGCTACTTAGTATAACCCTTGGGGTGTGGTGGCCGATGTGGTAACGTCCATATCAGGTGATTGCCAGACTGGGGTTCGAGTCTTGCTCAAACTCGTTAGTTCCTTTGGTCGCTACAACCTCACCATCCCTGTAAGCTAAGGATAGGGAGGAGGTTTGGGGAGCCTATATACGTCTATCTGCTGAGTCATCAGCAGCCGTTGTCTGGCCCTCCTTGGTTCTATCTTGTGTGGAGATCTGGCTTGGGCACTGATCGTGTGTATATATGGACAGTCTAGGGCAGTGTTCTGCTCGATAGGGCAATGTCATTGTCCCTTGCCCCTGCCATTCATAAGCGGCCTTTAAACGCCTCAAACCCTCTCAGTCTAGCCTATGATATTGAATGTTTCAAACGTTCACTTAACAGAGGCAAGTGAAATGTCCGTGATACTTTTTTTTTTTTTTTATATAGTTAATGGACTTAACGGACTAAAATTGTATGTTCATAAGGGATGCTGATTGAAGAAATTACTGTACAATTTGTGTTTAGTTGTATGTGCGTTTACGTATGTTCCATATAAAGTAATTAAACTTAAGAAAAATAAAGAATTCCAATTAAAATAAACTTACAATAAACTTCTTTAAAGAAAAGTGATTGGAAAGTACATAAAGAATTGCTTAAGGAGGGGAAAGGTGAGAGAGAGAGAGAGAGAGAGAGAGAGAGAGAGAGATCCGTAAGATGTGTTACGAGAGTTTTAAGGGGGGGGGGGGGTTAGGAGGTCCTGGCATTCATTCGGGTGGGGGGAGGGGGCAAAGATGATGAGGTCTATTCTATGTGACAAATTCATCAAGGAAAGAGACATGAGTCAAATGTCACGGTGCTGGGGCCTCTCTCTCTCTCTCTCTCTCTCTCTCTCTCTCTCTCTCTCTATACATCCGTTTATGATTCTTTAATAAAGCATTTCTTTTTCCCTCCATTTATGAATCTTTTTATTAAAAATTCCATTTCTCTCTCTCTCTCTCTCTCTCTCTCTCTCTCTCTCTCCGTTTATGAGTTTATTGGTGCATTTTTTTCCCATTTATGAATCCTTTTATTCAACATTTTATTCTCTCTCTCTCTCTCTCTCTCTCTCTCTCTCTCTCTCTCTCTCTCCATCCGTTTATGATTCTCTAATAATGCATTTTCTTTTCTCTTCATCTATTAATCTTTTAATTCAACAATGTACTCTCTCTCTCTCTCTCTCTCTCTCTCTCTCTCCCCGTTTATGAGTTGAATGATGCATCTTTTACAATTTATGAATCCTTTTATTCTACAATTTATTCTCTCTCTCTCTCTCTCTCTCTCTCTCTCTCTCTCTCTCTCTCTATTAAAATCCGTGTAGTAATCCAAACAATATATATTTTAATTCATTGGAGAGAGAGAGAGAGAGAGAGAGAGAGAGAGAGAGAGAGAGATTTAGACCCTCGTTGCTAATTAAAGGCAGTTAAAGTTACGCACCTTTAAAGGTGTCATTTTATCCCTAGGAGACCATAAAGGGACTCCAGAGTGGCCAAGCGAATGAATTTTTCAATCCTCAGATTATTTAACTTTTGTGGATTGGGATTCATATATTTATAACGGTTGAATAGTTTCAGATTTTCTCATATATTTTTTTCTCGAAGTATGGGATGTGTAATCCAGTTTCAGATTCATCTGGGGACTTTGTATTGCTTGGAATCAAAAGGGGTGGATGTTTATTAGGTAGGTTGTCAAGGCTATTGGGGTAATCCTGAGTGGGAGGCAGTAAAGTAGGATTAGTGATAGCATATTAAAAGATTAAAATTATAAATATTTTATTATTATTAGGAATATTAAAATTATAAGATTTATTAAGTTGCCCCTGTGTGGAGAAGTGAACTAAGGAGGGTTACTTGAAAGACAGTCCGCTAAAGTAACCATAATTTCAATGGTGAAATGAATGGGAGATTTAGGCAGTCGAGAACCACAGGATGGTCCTAAAGATGTAGACATCCATTGGAAATTCTATGCATGAAACCCGTCAGGAAACAGAAGTAAGTTAAAAATGACATAGGATGTTAGCAGAGAATTAAGGATATCTGTAAAAATAACAACGAGAGAATAGATTGCCTGAAGGGTGTTACCTTGCTTCCGGCTTATTCGAGGATTTGGTTTAGCTTTGTGTTGGGGATTGTTTAGAATTCAACCACACAAAACACACACACACACATATATATATATATATATATATATAGATAGATAGATAGATAGATAGATAGATAGATAGATAGATAGATAGATAGATAGATAGATAGATAGATATATAGATATATATATATATATATATATATATATATAATATCTTTTTTGTCTTTGCAGCACAATAAGAGGAAAAATATGCCGATAAATATTACATATATATAGAGAATAGGACATTTTTATTACAGCACTAATAATGGATTTTACATCATTATTATAAACGTTTATTGTCAATTCCTTCCCTTTACTAAGTCATGAAATGAGCCTCCCCCCACACCTCCTATCCCGTAATATCTTGTGTACTCCCATCAGGGTTAGGTCATAATCTGTGACATTTTAACACTTCTCGGCCTCCTTACAGGTATTCGTCTTGCCACATCCATAGTTGTCTTCTTCTTCCTTTCCCACCACATGTCCAAGCCATCTCAGTCTTTGAGTTCATAGCTCCTTTTTTGTAGCTTTTGGACAGCATTGGTCTTTGGCCTGAACTTTTGTATTCCATTCCAGTCGATCTCCACTAATTCCTCATATTTCAGCCATGAATCCCAACATGTTATGGGTATATATATATATACATATATATATATATATGTGTGTGTGTGTATATATATATATATATGTGTGTGTGTGTATATATATATATATATGTGTGTGTGTGTATATATATATATATATATATGCATATATATGTATATATATGTATGTATGTATATATATATATATATATATGCATATATTTGTATATATATGTATGTATATATATATATATATATGTGTGTGTGTGTGTGTGTATACAGTATATATGCATATATATGTATATATATGTGTATATATATATATATATATATGCATATATATGTATGTGTATATATATATATATATATATATTATATATATATATATATTCTATTTTTGACAGGACACATGTTTCTGCTCTATATGTAAGGGAAAGCCTTATGTAGGTTACCTGTGATAATTCGTTTGCTCTGTATAGTACTGGAGCATTTTCTGTTTGCCACTAGAATTAAAATTTACTCTACTATGTATAAGAAGTTTTTTTTAAAGCTTCATTGCGTTTATGATATTCATAATTATTTCTACTGACCAGCTAAACTTTAGTGAGCCTCCAAAGTTTGTAAAGTTTCAAGAAAGTTTCAACTGAACAAAATAGAAAGAAATACAGAATTTGTATGAAAACAATTACACGTTGAATGGAAAGGTAGAAATGCTGGAGATATAAATAGAGGAATTTAAGAATCAAGAACAACGGAGAAGGAAAGGCTCCTAGAGCAATGATGCAAGCGGACAAAGAGAGTTCTACGTTAATCTAGAGTGGATGATTAGGAATAGAGCTCTACAAAAATGTAGAGTGAATGATTAGGAGTGCCAGAGACATAGAGGGAAAATAATGAAAGTAATAGCGAGAATAAGTCGGAATAAAAGCGGGGAAAGAAAGGTAAGGAATTAAAAATTGGTGTAGGAAGAACAAGAAAACAAAAGTCATTTGTGGAGAGAGAGAGAGAGAGAGAGAGAGAGAGAGAGAGAGAGAGAGAGAGAGAGAGTAGGAGGAAAATCGATAAATCATAATTGCAGATGACTCCAACAACGGAAATGAAAGAAAAGAAAAGAAATTAAAAATAAAAGCTCTTGAGAAAAGAAGAGGAAAACAAATAATCTTTTAACTATAATTGCAGGAATGGCAGAAGATAACGAACGGTAAAGACGAAAAGAGAAATTAAAATGGTAAACGATAAATGATATTTACTGATAATGCTAGATCAGTGATACGTAATGAACGTAAATCTGAGGAAAAAAGAAAAAAAAAAGAAAATTACTAAAGCGTTTAAAGGAATAAGGGATAACGAAAGAATGTGTAAAAATGATACCGGCAGATTATAAATTGGTGGTGTATAACAAGAACAAAGGAAAGAGATAGAAAGGAGAAAAGCAGAAACGATTGTTATCCGGTCAAATGGATTAAAAGAAAATAGTTTGGATAGTAAGTAACAGAAATAAATGTAAAGAAAATATGTAAATGAAAAAAAACAAATGTTGAGAAAGGACAGAGAACAAGATCTAATAATATCTTAATAATTATAGCAAGGGGGCTATATTAAGATAATAATCATAAGAGAAAAATAAGAGTAGAATACAGAGAAGAAAGGATTTTTTTTTGTCATAAATTAAGAGAAAAAAGACGAATTTTCGTCACTAAATAGTATATGTTAACGACTACAACTCCGTACTAATCTACTATAAGAGCAATAATCATCATATTTATAAAACTTATAAACAAAACCGGTGAAATAAATACAACATAAGCCATTATGTGATAAAGAATCAGGACGATATTAATCTATAAATAATAACTGCAGACAGTACTATCTCTGGTGCTACATAAGTCAGTGTGTGTGTGTTTATTGACGGGTCGAGGAAGACACCCTGATTATTGCAGACTTTCCCTCTGGGGGTCCACGAAGGTCGAAAATCAATCACTTCCAGCTACAGATATCACCCTTAATTACTCTCCTGGGAATCTCATTACCGGGCGGGGGGGGGGGGGGGTAAGAGAGTGGTTTGGGTAAGAGGGGGAATGGGGGGGGGGTGAGAGGAGAGTTCGGTTTGTTGGTTGATTGATTGATTGACTGAATCTCTCTCTCTCTCTCTCTCTCTCTCTCTCATTTACCCTTTCTGTTTAATAGAAAATTCTTCCAAAAATACTCTCTCTCTCTCTCTCTCTCTCTCTCTCTCTCTCATTTACCCTTTCTGTTCAATAAAAGACTTCCAAAAATAGTTTTCCCCCTTAGAACTCTCTCTCTCTCTCTCTCTCGTCTCTCTCTCTCTCTCTCATAGTATTATTGAATAGAAGTTGATCCCATTAAATAATATTTTTCTAACTGGGGATGGATACTAAATCTCTCTCTCTCTCTCTCTCTCTCTCTCTCTCTCTCTCTCAGGATTATTAAGTAGAAGTTGATCCCATTAAATAATTTTTTCCAATTGGGGATGGATACCAAATCTCTCTCTCTCTCTCTCTCTCTCTCTCTCTCTCTCTCTCTCAGGATTATTAAGTAGAAGTTGATCCCATTAAATAATTTTTTCCAATTGGGGATGGATACTAAATCTCTCTCTCTCTCTCTCTCTCTCTCTCTCTCAAAGGATTATTAAATAGAATTTGATCCCATTAAATAATATTTTCCAATTGGAGATGAATACTATCTCTCTCTCTCTCTCTCTCTCTCTCTCTCTCTCTCTAGGTGGTCTTGATTGATAGCAATGGAGATGAAGATAAGAGGTGATGAGAGGTTTAGCTTGAAAAATAATAGGGGCAAGGGCAGAGAGAGAGAGAGAGAGAGAAGAGAGAGAGAGAGAGAGACACTCCCGTTAAAAGGGACATCTGGCCTAGTCATTGCTTCTGCAGGTTTCCGGTATTACACAATTAAAAAATATAACCCCTCTTTTAATGTCTATAAAAAAAGAGCTTGTTAAATGGAGTAATTTTTCTCATCTATCGTAAAAGGAATCGAAAATATTAGTTGTTATCTATGTGAATATTTCGTAATATTTCTGTAAAATTCTTTAATATTCTGTAACAAATAAATGTATTATGGTGTTTAATACCTCATCATACAACAGCAACAACAACAACAACAAAAATAACAAAAACATAAATTTCTTGTCAAGTAGGTCCGTTTGTTA
>NC_090741.1:64053305-64090092 GCF_036898095.1 Palaemon carinicauda
CCTTTTGTCACACAGTTTCTCCATCCCAATGAAGAAAAGGAAGGAGATAGCGGGCTCTGTCAAGAGACTTCTAGATTCCAAAAGGATATCAAGACGCGAACAGGAGAGGGTACTAGGCTCTCTCCAGTTTGCTCAGTGACAGACCCAGTGCTAAGAGCACAGCTAAAGGATGCAACCGGAGTTTGGAGAAGGTATGCATCAAACGCGCGAAGAGACCTGAGAAGACCAGTGCCGCCTCGGCTACGTACTCTTCTCAGACCTTGGTCCCAAGCCAGACATCTAAAGAAGTCGGTTCTTCTTCAGCCACCTCCCCCGTCGATGACGATTCACACAGACGCCTCAAAGGAGGGATGGGGAGGTCACTCTCATCGGAAAAAAGTCCAGGTGACTTGGTCCAAGCTATTCAGGACCTTTCATATAAACTTTCTAGAAGCTATGGCAGTGCTCCTTACCTTAAAGAAAGTCTCCCGCGTCACTCGATCCACATAAGATTGGTGACAGACAGCGAGGTGGTTGTGAGATGCTTGAATCGACAAGGGTCGAGGTCACCACCTCTCAACCAAGTGATGTTAGCCATTTTCCGATTGGCAGAAAAGAAGAAGTGGTACCTGTCGGCAGTTCACCTTCAAGGAGTCCGCAATGTGACAGCGGACGCTCTATCCAGGTTCACACCGATAGAGTCGGAATGGTCCTTAGACGCAGGATCATTTTCCTTCATTCTGAATCAAGTCCCAGAACTGCAAATAGACCTCTTTGCGACGAAAGACAACAAGAAGTTGCCCCTGTACGTGTCCCCGTACGAGGACCCCTTAGCGGAAGCAGTGACGCAATGTCCCTCGACTGGAACAGGTGGTCCAGGATTTATCTGTTCCCTCCTCACAACCTTCTGTTGAGGGTCCTCAACAAACTGAGATCCTTCAAGGGGGTAGCGGCAATAGTGGCCCACAAGTGGGCGAACAGTACGTGGTTCCCCTTGGCGTTGGAACTACAGATGAAGTTCGTGCCGCTACCACATCCAGTTCTGACCCAGCGAGTCCAGAAGTCGACTGTCTGCGCTTCATTACAGAAAACCCAGACCCTGCAGCTCATGATTTTCTCTCCTAGCGGTGAGAAAGCGTTTCGGGATTTCGAGAGCTAGCATAGACTTCCTAGAGGAATACAAGTGCAAATCGACTAGAAGGCAATATGAGTCATCTTGGAGAAAGTGGGTGCCTTTGTAAAGGCAAAGAATCCGCAGGAGATCTCAACAGACTTCTGCTATCTTTCTTCATCACCTCCATGGCCAAGGATTGGCAGCTAACACGATTTCAGTATGTAAATCGGCTTTGATGAGACCCATTTTATTTGCCTTCCCAGATCGACCTAGGTAACGAGATCTTTAATAAAGTTCCGAAAGCCTGCGCTAGGCTCAGACCTTCAGCACCTCCAAAGCCCATTTCATGGTCTTTAGACAAAGTTCTTCATTTCGCCTCCCTGTTGAGCAATGAAGAATGCGCGTTAAAGGATTTAACGCAAAAAGTTATTTTCCTATTTGCACTCGCGTCCGGGGCCAGGTTAGTGAGATCGTAGCCCTCTCGAGAGAGGCAGGTCGTGTTCAGTTCCTGATGGGGGGGGAGCTGAACCTGTTTCCGGATCCTACGTTTCTCGCCAAGAATGAGTTACCCACCAAGCAGTGGGGTCCCTGGAGAATCTGCCCTCTGAAAGAAGATGCATCTCTATGTCCAGTAGAATGCCTAAAGGTCTATCTTCGTAGAACTTCAGACTTCAAGGGTAGTCAACTATTCAGGGAGAAACATCAGGCTCAAATTTATCTCTGAATCAACTCAGAGCGAAAATGACATATTTTATTCGCAGAGCCGGATCCTGACAGTACACCACGCAGGTCACGATCCGAGGAAAGTTGCCTCATCCCTAAATTTCTTTAATTGTATGGATTTTGAACATCTCCGTTCATACACGGGCTGGAAATCTTCCAGGGTGTTCTTTCGCCACTATGCGAAACAAGTAGAGGAACTTAAGAGATCTGTGGTAGCAGTGGGTCGTGTAGTTAACCCTACTGTTTAACTCTGCGAGGAACAGTGGTCTTAATTGGGACGATTAAGTCCAGGGTGAGTGTGTAGGTACATACTGTACTACAAACTAAAATGAGGGCACCAAGTGCCCATATAGACTGTTCCTTCCTTCAAAGGTGAACCTTGCATAAGTTCAGACATGTGTGCCAAGCGTTTCTAACGCTAATGTGATTGATTTGTAATACAGATTTTTTATGACTTGATACCTTGGTATCTCATTAAAGTGGTGTTTAATGGTTTTTCTTTCAGATAAACAAGTTCTGTTTACTATCATACTTATGCTTAAAGTTTTGGGTTATCCCCTTTTATATAAATATATATATTTGTTGTTAACCTGTCTGTTTATTATCTGTCAATAAACTTGTTCTTGAGAACCTTGCGTCTCTTTCACCTGTGTCAATTTCATTGTATAATTGAGCATCTTAATTCTATGTATCTTATCTGGGATAATTCTGGATAGAATTGTTCTGTTTGCAAGCTATGTTGCATTGGTTTATGTAAGTCCCCTAATGGGAGGACTCCGTCCCATAAAGGGACGAGGGCGGTTTTTTAGGTTTCTTCCTATGCGGATATAAACCTTTGTCCAATACAAGTATTGTGCGGATGACTGGTCAATATATTGACGCAGTAGTTCTATACAAACTATGCTTTACTTAATATAGGGCGAGGCCACTATATTAGCTTGCCTGAGATTCATACATAGATATATGTACTCTTCGAGACTTTCCAGAGTCTAGTAGGACTCTTCCCTGTAGGGGGCAGGAAGCTCTAACATAGTTTATAGTTAGTTGAAAAGATGTATAACGGTAACATCTTAGGTCTCTAGGTCTAGTCGACCGGGAATAAATATCTCCGGGGAGTACGGCACGTTCTGAGAATCCACAGATACAGTAATGCTCTGGTACACTTCCATCAGGACGACATGGCTTGAGCCCAAAAAACGGATTTTGAGCGAAGCGAAAAAATCTATTTTTGGGTGAGATAGCCATGTCGTCCTGATGGACCCGCCTTGCCTTTCTAAGAAAGGGCTGTAGGACCCCTCCCTACATACAGTATCTGTAGCACCTCGTGTACGCTACAAAGGAATACAGATGGCGCCAGGATTGGCGCCAGGCACGCATACGAATCGGGGGATTGGGAGGCCTTGGGAGCGGCTCCCCCCTTTTTCTTCCCGAATTCGTATCTCGTCAATCTCCCTCCTACGAGACGAATCTCTATTTAGGTAGTAGATTGCCATGTGACGTGTCTAGAATACGTCCTCTGATATGTCGCGATATCCCTTTCACGAGGGATACTCGCTCCAGGAGTTAGAATTCTGGTACCTTAAGGTAAATTCTCTGGGAATATCGCCGTAGTTGTAATATACCCTAGGAAGCTACCCTATAGGAACTTCCATCAGGACGACATGGCTATCTCACCCAAAAATAGATTTTTCGCTTCGCTCAAAATCCGTTATATATATATATATATATATAGAGAGAGAGAGAGAGAGAGAGAGAGAGAGAGAGATGTATGTTATATGTATATATATATATATATATATATGTTTATATATATATATGTATATGTATATGTATATATATGTGTGTATGTATGTATACACATACATATATACATACATATGTGTATATATATATATATATTATATGTGTGTGTATATATATATATATATATACATACCTACATACATACATACATACATACGTACGTACACACTAGTGTGCGTGACTAATCAATAATGAAGGCTAAATACTTAGATAGAAATGCACACACGCACACTCACCCTCTTTCACCAGGGTGTGACTACTCTCTCTCCCCTACCCGAGGGACGGGAAGGGCTTAGCGTTACCAGAAATAAATTTTATATATATTATATATATATATATATGTATGTATGTATATATATATATATATCATAATGTTTAAATATATTTAGACTCTTGCTCTTTATTATATAGGGGACACACACATACACACACACACACACACACACACACACATATATATATATATATATATATGTATGTATGTATGTATATCAGAGTTTTGCAGTGTTTATCAGTATTTGGGCATCCGTTATTATCTGATCTTGCCTTTGATTTATGGAATATCTCTTCCTTCTCTATACTTAGATATAGTTTCAGATAATTTCTACATATCGTACCTGTCCTTTGTAATCAACTCTAGTGGAAAACGTTAACTTATATTTTCCAATGTTAATTACCCGTAAACCAAATAAAAAAGCTTTTTTTCCTCCGGAAATGTTTAATCACAAATACAATTTTGAGTAGGAAATGAGTGAAATGTCTGTATAAGCAGGGCATATTAATTTTCAGAATGAATCCAAAATCTTCCACTAATGCTTAGATATGATAATCTAAGATAATACGTATCTTATTATCGTTATTATTACTTGCTAAGCTACAACCCTAGTTGGAAAAGCAGGATGTTATAAGCCTAGCGGCTCCAACAAGGAAAATAGCCAGTGAGTAAAGCAAACAAGGAAAAATAAAATACTTTCAAGAACAGTAACAACATTGAAATAAATATTTCCTATACAAACTATAAAAAAAACTTTAACAAAACAAGTGGAAGAGAAATAAGATAGAATAGTGTGCCCGAGTATATCCTGAAGCAAGAGAACTCTAACCCAAGACAGTGGAAGGCCATGGTACAGAGGCTATGGCACTACCCAAGACTGGAGAACAATGGTTTGATTTTGGAGTGCCTTCTAGAAGAGCTACTTACCTTAGCTAAAAGAGTCTCTTCTACCCTTACCAAGAGGATAGTGGCCACTGAACAATTAGTGTAGTAATTAACCCCTAGTTAATCACATTCTCGTTGATTTGATTGCAAGTTTTCTTTCCTAGAAGTTCATAAAATTCTCAGAAGCATCAGATATCACGTACAAATTTTGGCTCGTTTTTTTTATAAGGCCCTATTTTACCCGTTCAATGAGATATATTTTAATACAATGGTTGTTTCCCCCCGAGTTAGTGCTCTTAATTCGCAGTTAATTCAGTTTTCCCTTTTATTACACACCCGAGATTGTGGTAATTGTAAATTAATACATGAAATCTTTTTATATATTAACCATTTTAATATGTGTGCGAAGGAAATATTCAATAAAAGTTAACTGTTCTTTTCAGGGGGTTACATCATTGATTATATATTTACTGCCGATAAAATAAAGATACACACAATTATCTTTAAAAATGCAATAGCACAATAAGAGGAATTGTCTAGATTTGTTTTGTAAGTAACTGACAGAAATCAGCAGTTTCAATTAATTAAAGATGTGCGATTCTCACGCAAATTAATGAAGCAAACTCCTGCAATTAAAAGAAGCTTCTTCCATATTGGCGAGTATGCTACAATCTATCTAATGGTGATTGGTTCTCCGAGTGCTCACATTAGTAATTGAAACAATGTAATTCTACCCCCAAAAGCACTGATAATCATTGTCTTCCACCTTGGGTATATAGTATGTGCCGAAGTTCCCTGATGAAGATGTGGGTGTCTTCGAGGAGGTAAAACTTTTCAAAGGGCGCCTCTGAGTTGCATTTCCTATGGGTGTGTCTGCATTTGGGAAGTTTCGAGATTAGATAAGAAATGTTACAGGCGCCTCTTGGTGTTGTCATGTTAACAGGAGAAATGTGGGACCTGAATCACTATAGAATCTTTTTTCATCGTAAATGTGTATGTTGCGCACTAAGCAATTTTAATTGTGCGTACTTTGTTTTAATTTGGTGTATCTGGTTATTAACCAGCTCATGGAAAAAAACAGGGTACAAAAATCTACTATGTATGGTATTTATAGACTTATTAGAAAGCTTTGATTCTGTTAAAACTTCAGCAGTAATGAAAACCCCTCAAATCCAAGGTTAGTACAGAATTCCTAAAACTACATAAAAATAGTGAGAAAATTACGATTGAGAATTGCTTTCGGGCAAACATCTTCTCTCATTCACTTGTAAAGGATATGCAGTAGCCTAAGGGTTCTGACTCTTCTTTCGGGGGTCTGAAGTTTGAGCCCCTAGCGTAGCTCAAAACGTTTTTCCACTAGAGTTCGCTATCTCACGGTCTTCACCGTCCCTGTGAGCTAGTTATTGGGGGTGCCCACAGGACTTTTGCTGAGTAATCTGTAGCCATTGTCTATCCTTCCCTGGTTATAGTTGGGTGAGGTAGAGGTTTCAGCGCCGATCATATAAAATATATGGATGGCCTCAAGGACATTGTCTTGTCCCTTGCCTTTGCATATTTAGATATGCCCTTAGGAACGATAAATGATAGTATTTCATATTCATATTTTGCATTCCTATGATACCGTTTTATTTTATTGATTCTGAGTTAAAAAAAACCTCAAGCAATTACCCAAGAACGCAGGTTCTAGAACACTTCCTGGTCACTGCAACTTCCCCATCTCACTAGAGCCCACATAAATCGATAAGTACAGATATAAAAGAATGTATAGATGGAACTGCATACTCTAGTTTAATAAAATCAATTAAATGGACTAGTTTATTTGTAAAAGTTATACACAAGGCTTACTAGTTAAAGTTGGATAATTTTCTTTCACTTCCTAGTTTTTTAATCGTTATAAATATTTCAAGGGTGAAAAAATAGTAATGTTAGTAAGAAGTCTGGAATCTGTGTGTAAGTGGGTGAACATGTGTTCTCAAGCTAGCTTTAACAATTCAAAAATGTTATCTAGTTTAGGTTATCTCCGCCAACGAAGTTTGAAAGGAGGGTATGTTTTCTCCCCTGTTTGTTTCTGTGCGTGTGTTTGTGTGTATTTGTGAATAGCTTCCTAGCCACCATTTTAATCTTAAAGTAATGACACTTGCAGGGATTAACTGTTATGTAAAAGGCTGGAAATTATTAAATTTGGAAGGTCAAGGTCAGAGTCAAGCAAAATGTCCAATGCACGTAATCAGCCATACGTTTGAACATCCTTGTCACAGAGACTTCAAACTTAGTTCATATTTGAGTGTATGAAAATCCACGCGTATTAATACATGTTAAGGTCAAAGGTCAAGGTCAAGGTCGAGCAATAGGTCAAGAAATAAGTTGCCGCGGCGGAGGTCTGCGCTCTCCTGAGTGCCCCACTAGATATTATTGTTATTACTATTACAAATTGTAATGATGGGCGCGTGAATAAGATCAGCCTTCCACTAGACTTAGTAACCTTAATATAAGTTGTTCTTTACTCAAGGAGTTAATTACTACTCTTTAATGTTCAGTGGCTAAATTTCCCCTTAGTAATGGTAGAAGAGACTCTTTAGCTCTTCTAGGAGGACACTCCAAAATCTTAGGGCAAAGGAGAAAATGTAAAGAATAGGCCAGACTATTCGGAGTGTGCATGTAGGCAAAGGGGAAAATAAACCGTAAACAGAGAGAAGGATCCAATGTAGTACTGTCTGGCTAGTCAAAGGACCCTTAACTCTCTAGCGGTAGTATCTCAATGGTTGGCTGGTGCTCTGGCCAATCTACTGCCTAGTAAAGCAGGTCTTCTAGAAGGACATTCCAAAATCAAACCATCTTTCTCTAATGCTCGTATATACAGATTGAAAGAGACTATGTAATATATTTAGGATACTTTGAGAATCTTATAAACTTCCATCCTAATGTTACTGGACAAAATCTAATTAAAAATTCTTTGACATAGATTGGATTGTCCTAGGAATGGTAAATGGGAATCCTTTTGATGATGCTGCATTCATATAACAGTAGTATATGTAAAATATAACTGTATATAAGTGTCCTTTACTCTCTCTCTCTCTCTCCTCTCTCTCTCTCTCTCTCTCTCTGTGTTTTTCTGTATCTTTTCTGTATTCATTCTCACGAAATCTATATTTTTACTCTCTCTCTCTCTCCTCTCTCTCTCTCTCCCCTAGTTTTTCTGTATCTTTTCTGTATTCATTCTCACGAAATCTATATTTTTACTCTCTCTCTCTCTCTCTCTCTCTCTCTCTCTCTCTCTCTCCCCTAGTTTTCATCCGTCTTTTTCTCTCCTTTTTTATCTCACTTCCTACGTTCCTTCATTCTTTTCCTCAATCTCCCTCCCTCCTTGCCTTTTGGCGCTCTCTCTCTCTCTCTCTCTCTCTCTCTCTCCTGTGTTTTTCTGTATTTTTTTCTGTATTCCTTCTCACGAAATTTATATTCTCTCTCTCTCTCTCTCTCTCTCTCTCTCTCTCTCCTGTGTTTATCTTTTCTGTATTCATTCTCACGAAATCTATATTTTTACTCTCTCTCTCTCTCTCTCTCTCTCTCTCTCTCCCCTAGTTTTCATCCGTCTTTTTCTCTCCTTTTTTATCTCACTTCCTACGTTCCTTCATTCTTTTCCCTCAATCTCCCTCCCTCCTTGCCTTTTGGCGCGCGCTCTCTCTCTCTCTCTCTCTCTCTCTCTCTCCTGTGTTTTTCTGTATTTTTTCTGTATTCATTCTCACGAAGTTTATATTTTTACTCTCTCTCTCTCTCTCTCTCTCTCTCTCTCTCTCTCCTAGTTTTCATCCCTGTCTTTTTCTCTTTTTTTTTTATCTCACTTCCTACGTTCCTTCATTCTTTTCCTTCAATATCCCTCCCTCCTTGCCTTTTGGTTTTCTCTCTCTCTCTCTCTCTCTCTCTCTCTCTCTCTCCTGTGTTTTTCTGTATCTTTTCTGTATTCATTCTCACGAAATCTATATTTTTACTCTCTCTCTCTCTCTCTCTCTCTCTCTCTCTCCCCCCTAGTTTTCATCTTGTCTTTTTCTCTCCTTTTTTTTATCTCACTTCCTACTTTCCTTCATTCTTTTCCCTCAATCTCCCTCCCTCCTTGCCTTTTGGCCCTCTCTCTCTCTCTCCTCTCTCTCTCTCTCTCTCTCTCTCTCTCTGAGAGTAGCCGGTCGGCCTGTCACACTTGCATAGAGCAGCTACACCATCCTCGTTAACTTAATACCCTGCCATTCTATGCTCCGTTGCAGGGAAATTACCCTATTATGCGCTGCTCTTTGGGGAGGAGGGGGTGAAGAATAAGGAGGGGAGGGGGGGTTGGTTAGTGTTGGGGGAGAATTCTAGTTGCATTTCCCCCCCTGTCCCCCCATTTGATGTTTTCATTGATGCCCTAAGACTTGTCGTTTCCCTTTTTTGGGGAGAAAATGAAGATTTGTATTTTGGGGGAGATGGGATGGGATGGCGGTGTATGCAAGGAGGAAGAATAGTCCTCCATGCTATAAAGATGAGGAAAGCACCGAATTGGGAGGTGTTTATTTTAGGGAGAGGAAGGGGGAAATGATGGGGACAAATTGGCTGGGGGTGCTCCCCATTGTTTGACGAGAGAGGAATGGGTCGCAAGATAGGGATAAATAGAAATTAGAACAACATCAGGGGTTAGATCTCTTCAACATCGCTCTAAGCTTTAATCAAATTGAGTTGGAAATAGTAGAACATTATTCGGTGTTTATTATTATTATTATTGTCCGTGACCTGTCAAAAATGACTGCTATATATTTAGATATGCACACCCACCCTTATGAACCCCCTCTCTCACCAGTGTATGACTACTCTCTATCCCCTCTACCGAAGGACGGGGAGAGCTGAGCATGACCGGAAAGAAGTGTATGTATATATATATATATATATATGTATATATATATATATATATATGTATATAATATATATATATATGTCTATATATATATATATATATATATTTATATATATATATGTATATAGTATATTATATATATTTATATATATATATATATAATATATATATATATATATCTATATATATACAGTATATATATATATATATATATATATATATATATATGTATGTATGTATATATATGTATATATATGTATATATATGTATATATATGTATGCATATGTATATATATATATATATATATATAGCCAGACACTTGCAGCTCTTTATTTTACATAGTTCTGAATAAAAATGCTACTGATTATTATTATTATTATTATTATTATTATTATTATTATTATTATTATTATTATTATTAGCACTTAGTCTGAAAAGCAGGATGCTATAAGCCCTATGGCTCCAATTTTCATAAAACTTGACTGTTATTAATGTGATTGTTTTAGTGGATAATTTCACAAATCTTCATACGTGTAGATATCTACGAAAATTTAAGTATGTTAAGCGACCCATCAATGAATATTTTCGTTCAGGTTCTCTTGCACACGTTCATTTGTTCTAAAAACGTCTCTGTAAACACACACACATACCCTCGCATTTACACAGAAAACTTCAAAGTGCGCTGAAATTATAGGTGAATCGCACAGTGATTTTACTTCGATTTGACCCACTGCTGGTGAACTTTAGGGGCAAGTGGTGTGGGATTTTTCTACATAGAAAGATTCATCCTAGATACAGCATTTGAATATGAATGGGACAGGTCCAGTTTCATTGTTTTAACTCCTGGGCCACCCCTTGTTTAGCTTAGCAACAAATTGATTGTTAAGTTGTTTGTCCAGGTGTAGGCCACAGCTGGTGTGGAAATCAAGTTAAGGAAAGATGAGAAAGAGGCAAAAGTTGTTTACAGTGATGAAAAGGCCTCGTCTAGGTAATCCTCATCTCCAGTAGTAGAGATCCTAAATAAGGAATCTCTCTCTCTCTCTCTCTCTCTCTCTCTCTCTCTGTATGACTGACTGACTGACTATGCAGTCACTTTGACTTCACTGATCTTTGCTTAAATTGTTCTACGACCTCATCCCAAAATTATATTAGTGAATGGAAAGGTAATGTTTTATCCAGTTATACTTCCTCCTAGAGAACAAAACAATAAATAAATATATATATATATATATATACACATATATATGTATATATGTGGTGTGTGTTTGTGAGTATTCAATTTATATATATATATATATATATATGTGTGTGTGTGTGTGTGTGTATATATACTGTATATATGTATGTATATACAGTATATTAAATTATATGTATAAACATATACATATATATATATATATATATATATGTACATTATATAGATAATGCATGTATATATATATATATTTTTTCTGGTCACACTAAGCTCTCTCGGCCCTCCCGTACGGGAGAGAGAGAGAGTAGTCATACCCTGCTTGAGAAGGGGGTGCGTGTTAGTCTGCATATCTATCTAGATATCTAACCGTCATTTTTGACCTATCGCGTACACCAGTATAATCAGTTAATATCGCGCAAATATAGTGCCTCAGCAAAGCGAAAGCGTGTGCCAGCCAAACGGAGACATATATAGAGAGAAAAGGAAATAAACGAAGAGAAAAATGTGTAAAGGGAATTAAAAGCCATTTGACGGAGGCGTAGACGCAGTCCAGCAGTCAATTTGAACAGTCGAGGGATGTGATTGGTTTCAACAGATGAAGCCGGTAATGTAGTGTAGAGGGCTTCTCGCTTATATGTATATACAGTATACTGTACAGTATATATAGATGTATTTTTTTTTCAATATGTTCAATTTCGGTTTTTTTCTATTTGCAGGAGAGAGAGAGAGAGAGAGAGAGAGAGAGAGAGAGAGAGAAATTTCTCATGCATATATATATATATATTATATATACATATACAGTATGTGTGTTTGTGTGTATGTTCAGTGTATCCATTCCTGAGTGGGGGATACCTTAACATGGTGAAAGGGTTTGTGTATCGTTATGATCAGCAGAGTTATACTAGTTAGGGCCACCCATACTTGGTTGGTTTGCTGTGAGAGATTAGACCAAAGTCTCCACCGTCACCAATCCGCAGTGGTTAACGGGGAATGAAAATGGCCAATCCCAAGATATGACCAAGACATTTCATAGGGCTTCGTCCTGCAATGGACTTGAAACGGCTGCATTAGTTGTATATATATATATATATATATATATGTATATATATATATATATATATGTGTGTGTGTGTGTGTGGTGTAGTTATGCATGTATGTATGTATATAAGGCTTTCTCAGTGAATTTTATACTGTACCGTCTCGTCAGGCGATTAATGTGACTCAAGCCAAGTTGTAGGATTAATGATATTAAAATGACATTTCAGTATATTTAATGAATATATATACAAAATCAAGCTGTTTACTTCAAAATGGGGTGGTTTCATGGATAAAGCAGACCATTCACAGCAACATTCAATTTAAAATAGTGGTCTAATCGTACTGCTACATAAAGTATTGTACATTTTTAAAATTTTCCGTTTTCCTTATAATGATATTTGTGAACCAGCTCTTTTTCACAAATCTTATGGATATGTCCATTGAAAGTGGGAACTTTTTAATAGAATACATATATGACGATCAATATCTTGCAGGAAATCTTAGGCACCCCAACATTAAACTACTAATTTTAACTTGAAAAGTCACTTGCCTCTAAAATCCTTTGGATAAGATTCGAAAATCCAAAGTGATAATAGAATTTGTAAGAGTTATATATCTATAACTTACGTTGTAACATTAATTTAACGATATATGGTACATGGCAATATTATCTCTCGAATTATATGATATCGTATAGAGAGTATCTGTGATGTTGGACTGTTTTCGCTCGACGATATGACGTCATAACAACATTAGCTGGATTTGGAAGTGTTCTTAATCGACAGTGTGACATCGTGATGATATTATTGGCGACGTAGGAATCTATTCCTCGACTTTCTGACATGATGTATGTGACGTTACAATTAGAGCTTGCTTATGTATTACTTGAAGGCCGCTCATGAATGGCAGAGGCAAGGGATAGTGACATTGCCCTATCGAGCAGGACAATGCCTTAGAAACTGACCATATATACTTATCAGCGCCCAAGCCCCTCTCCACCCAAGCTAGGACCCAAGGATGGCTAGGCAATGGCTGCTGATGACTCAGCAGATAGACTTATAGGTTACCTCAAACGCCCCATTTTCAGCTCAAAAGAATAGTGAGTTTGCAGCACCCAAAGGAACTAACGTGTTTGAGCAGGACTCGAACCCCAGCTTGGTGATCACCAGTCAAGAACGTTACCAATAGGCACCACATATAATAATCAAAATTTTTCTTTAGGCATAAATTGATGGTTTTAATAATTAATGTAGTTCTGGTATAAGTGGCTACAGGTATTGTAGCGCCAAATATTGACATTAGATCAATCAATCAGCTTGTCAGTTAAACTAAGGTTTGATGCCTCAAACGAGAATTGATGGAGTTCATGAATTATTATTATTATTATTATTATTATTATTATTATTATTATTATTATTACTACTACAAAGAGCTGTGCATGCCTTTGATAGAGCACTGTATAAATGATTTACAGTAAAATTACTGAGGATTTTACACTTCTCTGCATTATTCATGATAGTATAAAATAAGATTTTGTTATTGTTATTATTTATAATGATTATCTTCTTTGAAAAAAAAATAGGAAGAGAATGATGAAGAGTAAAACTGAATAGATGCAACGAATAATAGAAATAAAATTTATGATTGGCCACTGAAATAAGTTTTTTAATGCCTGGAGGAATTTAGTGTGTAGAGTGGGTGCAGTGGAAGAGACGAATAAATGGGAAGGTTTTAAGATGAGAAAAATTTTTAGTGTGTGTGCGTGTTTGTTTATTATTACTAGATAAGCTACAACCCTGGTGGGAAAAGCAGGATGCTTTAACCCCAAGGACTCCAATAGGGAAAAAGAGCTCATTGAGGAAAGGAAATATGGAAATAAACTAAAAGAGAAGTAATGAACAATTAAGATAAAATATTTTAAGAACAGTAACCTTATTAAAGAGAAATTAGAATATTGTGCCCGAGTGTACACTCATGCAAGAGAAATCTTCTAATGACCTTAAGAAAGTCGCTCACTCCAGTGTTTTTGTAAACTAACAACAATGACATTGAAAAGGAAATTAGGAAAGGCAAGAGAAT
This sequence comes from Palaemon carinicauda, assembly GCF_036898095.1. Lineage (NCBI taxonomy): Eukaryota > Metazoa > Arthropoda > Malacostraca > Decapoda > Palaemonidae > Palaemon > Palaemon carinicauda. The sequence goes on from NC_090741.1 coordinate 64,067,276, forward strand.
TCTAGCCCAAGACAGCGGAAGACCATGGTACAGTGGCTATGGTACTACCCAAGACTAGAAGACAATGATTTGATTTTGAAGTTTTCTTCTCCTAGAATAGCTGCTTACCATAGCTTAAAAGTTTCTTCTATCCTTATCAAGAGGAAAGTTTTAACAACTAAATAATTACAGTGCAGTAGTTAACCCCTTGAGCGAAGAAAAAAATGTTTGGTAATCTCAGTATTGTCAGGTGTATGAGGACAGAGGAGAATCTGGAAAGAATAGGCTAAACTATTCAGTGTATGTGTAGGCAAAGAAAAAAAATGAGTTGTAACCAGAGAGAGGGATCTAATGTAGTACGGTCTGACCAGTCAAAGGACCCATTAACTAACGGTAGTATCCCTGTGAGATTTCTATCGAGGTATATGAAGTTTATTTTCATAATGTATAAATGTATCTTGTATCTTGTGCGAAATCACAAAAATAATAAGTAAAAAAAAAACGCAAGAGATATCACTGATCCGAATGGAGCTAAAATGTTTAAAGTTGACTTTAGTATTACCAAAAGTATCTTTTTAGCGACAGCAAAAAAAAAAAAAAGAGGAGGGGGGGGGGTTTGGCATGAAAATTCGTGGAATAGATGTGATTGCAATGCGAGAATTTTGAGTAATGTGGACAATTGTGCTGGATTTTATTTTAATGGAGGTAGTAATGCATATTTGACAGAGAGGGAAGCCTTATAATGTGAATGAAAATGAGGAGTAAGATTAAAAAGGTAACGATAGACTTTGATCATGTAATCTCTCATATTTTCTGACACGATGCGTGATCGTTTATTATATATATATATATATATATATATATTTATATATATATATTTATATATATATATTCAATTATTTATATTGTGTGCTATTTCTAAAGCTCATTGATTATACACACATCTCCACCAGTGAAAGATATACGTTCTATATATATATATATATATATATACATATATATATATATATATATATACATATATATATATATATATATACATATATATATATATATATATATACATATATATATATATATATATATACATATATATATATATATATATATATTATGTGCGTATAATTCCTAAAGCTCATTGGCAAATCACCCAACTCGACCAGTGAAAGACCCAAGTCTGATCTCATCCTGGCGTTTATAGTAAACAAATGTAGCCGGATTTAGGCTACCTAGTATAACCCTCGGGGTGTGGTGGCCGATGTGGTAACGTCCATATCAGGGGATTACCAGACTGGGGTTCGAGTCTTGCTCAAACTCGTTAGTTCCTTTGGTCGCTACAACCTCACTATCCTTGTAAGCTAAGGATAGGGAGGAGGTATGGGGGAGCCTATATACATCTATCTGCTGAGTCACCAGCAGCCGTTGTCTGGCCCTCCTTGGTTCTAGCTTGGGTGGAGATCTAGCTTGGGAACTGATCGTGTGTATATATGGACAGTCTAGGGCAGTGTCCTGCTCGATAGGGCAATGTCATTGTCCCTTGCCCCTGCCATTCATGAGCGGCCTTTAAACGCCTCAAACCCTCTCAGTCTAGCCTATGATATTGAATGTTTCAAACGTTCACTTAACAGAGGCAAGTGAAATGTCCGTGAAACTTTTTTTTTTTTTTTTTTTTTTTTTTTAGTTAATTGACTCAACGGACTAAAATTGTATGTTCATAAGGGATGCTAATTGAAGAAATTACTGTACAATTTGTGTTTAGTTGTATGTACGTTTACGTATGTTCCATATAAAGTAATTAAACTTAAGAAAAATAAAGAATTCCAATTAAAATAAACTTAAAATAAACTTCTTTAAAAATTGCTTAAGGAGGGGAAGGGTGAGAGAGAGAGAGAGAGAGAGAGAGAGAGAGAGAGAGATCCGTAAGATGTGTTACGAGAGTTTTAGGTTGGGGTGGGGGTGGGGGGTTTAGGAGGTCCTGGCATTCATTCGGGTGGGGGGAGGGGGTAAAGATGATGAGGTCTATTCTATGTGACAAATTCATCAAGGAAAGAGACATGAGTCAAATGTCACGGTGCTGGGGCCCCTCTCTCTCTCTCTCTCTCTCTCTCTCTCTCTCTCTCCATCCGTTTATGATTCTTTAATAAAGCATTTTCTTTTTCTCTCCATCTATGAATCTTTTTATTAAAAATTGGATCTCTCTCTCTCTCTCTCTCTCTCTCTCTCTCTCTCTCCGTTTATGAGTTTATTGGTGCATTTTTTCCCCATTTATGAATCCTTTTATTCAACATTTTATTCTCTCTCTCTCTCTCTCTCTCTCTCTCTCTCTCTCCGTTTATGATTGTTTAATAATGCACTTTCTTTTTCTTTTCATTAATGAATCTTTTTATTCAACAATGTATTCTCTCTCTCTCTCTCTCTCTCTCTCTCTCTCTCTCCCCGTTTGAGTTTAATGACGCATTTTTCCCATTTATGAATCCTTTTATTCAATATTCTATTCTCTCTCTCTCTCTCTCTCTCTCTCTCTCTCTCTCCATCCGTTTATGATTCTCTAATAATGCATTTTCTTTTTCTCTCCATTTATGAATCTTTTTATTTAACATTGTATTTCTCTCTCTCTCTCTCTCTCTCTCTCTCTCTCTCTCTCTCTCCTAAATGAAACAGAATATTAAAATCCGTGTAGTAATCCAAAAAAATTTATATTTTTATCCTTTTATATTCTTTCATTGGAGAGAGAGAGAGAGAGAGAGAGAGAGGAGAGAGAGAGAGAGAGACAGACAGACTTACATTATTGCCTCATTGCATTACCTTATTGCCTTATTTTTTGTTTGGGTTCCCCCAGGTCCCTCAGTGTGAGGCACCTCGTATATCCACCCGAGAGTTGCTAATGCATCTTCTGGTGTATTTTGCATCTTCCAGTCTTGGATGGTCGGGGATGCATCTTAGGTATTTATCGAGCTTATCTTAAACACATCTACGCTCACTCCTGATATGTTTCTTAGATGAGCTGGCAGCACATTAAATAGTCGCTGCATTATCGATGCTGGTGCGTAGTGGATTAATGTCCTGTGCGCCTTCCTTAGTTTTCCTGGTATATTTTTTGGCACTATTAATCTACCTCGGCTTGCTCTTTCTGATATTTTTAGCTCCATGATGTTTTCAGTTATTCCTTCTATTTGCTTCCATGCTTGTATTATCATGTAGCTTTCTCTTCTCCTTTCTAGATTGTATAGTTTTGAAAATTGCATTCTTTCCCAGTAGTCAAGGTCCTTAACTTCTATTTTAGCTGTATAGGACCTTTGTACACTCTCTGTGCAATATCCTTTTGGTAGTGTGGGTACCCTATCACATTGCAATACTCGAGTGTACTACGTACATAAGTTTTGTAAAGCATAATCATGTGTTCAGCTTTTCTTGTTTTAAAGTGTCTGAATAACATTCCCATTTTTGCTCTGCATTTAGCCAACAGTGTTGCTATTTAGTCGCTGTATAACATATTCCTATTTAACATTACACCAAGGTCTTTAATTGCTTCCTTGTTTGTGATTGTCTAGTTATTAGGTCCCTTGTATGCATATACCATTCCTTCTCTGTTTCCATAATTTATTGATTCGAATTTATCGGAGTTAAATACCATCCTATTTATCTCCGCCCATTCATATATTTTGTTTAGATCTCTTTGTAGTGAGTTCCTATCTTCATCACAAGTAATTTCTCTACTTATTCTTGTGTCATCGGCGAAACTTCTCACTACAGAGTTTTCAACATCACAGTCTGTGTCTGAGATCATAATAACAAACAGCAGTGCAGCTAATACCGTACCTTGTGGCACACCAGATATTACCAGAGCTTCATCTGATTTCTCGTCATTTGCAACCACTATATGATTTCTGTTTTGCAGGAATACTTTTACCCATTTTCCTATCTTTCCCACAATATTATACTTTCTCATTTTTTTCTCTAATATATCGTGGTCTACCTTGTCAAAGGCTTTTGCAAAATCTAAATAGATCATATCTGTGTCTTTTTCATTTATCATATTTTTGTATATGTTTTCATAGTGTGCTATCATTGGGTTTGTGTACTTTTTCCGGGCACACAACCGTGTTGACCTATATTAAACAAATTATTTTTGACCAAATGGTTCATTATTTTCTTTTTTATTACCCTCTCATACACTTTCATGATATTTGATGTTAGACTAACAGGTCTATAATTGCTTGCCTCTAGTCTTGATCCACTTTTGAAGATAGGGGTTATATAAGCTAATTTATGTTTAACATATATCTCGCTCATATCTACACTTTGTCTTGGCTGTATTGCAAGTGGCTTCGCGATAGTGTTTGCAGTTTTTTTAACAAAATCGCTGGAACTCCACCTGGTCCGGCTGCCGATCCATTTTTAGTTTCGTTTATAGCCTTGACAATATCTGCTTCATTAATATCTATATCCGTTAGATATTCAACATTTTTTCTCTCATTTCTGTTTCATTATTCTCATTCGCAATTCTTCGTTAGCCTTCCTTCAATTCTTCGAGGGCCTATTTCTAATCTCTCTTTATTCATTGTTTTTGCATAGGAGTAAAGTTCTTTGTGGTTTTTTTATATTTTGAAGTCTCCTTTCTTCTAAGTCCCTTTTTTTATTTTCTTTCGACTGTATAATCTTTTGTTCTGCATTTTCTATCTTACATTTTATATCCATCTTTTTCCACACATTTTTTTTCTTTTGGAAGATTTTTCTTCCACTTTCTAATTTTCTGAAATAAGATCCTTCTGTGTCTTGGTATGCATGTCTTTTGTTTATTGTTTTTTTTTTCGGTAAATATTTTTCAACAATTTTCTCCAGTATTTTGTACAGTATGTCCGTATTTACCTGTATATTATCACTTACAAATAAATTTTTCCATCCTTTGTTCGGTTCTTCATTTATTTCTGACCATTTTTTATTTTTACTATAAAAATTATATTTTCCATATCCTTCCCAACGTTTTGTGCTTTGATTAATTCTGCGATCACTTGCTTTGGAATGGACTATTAATTCTATGACATTGTGGTCTGAAATTCCCCGTGTTATACACTATTATTTCTTTAACATAATTCACTTCATTCACAAATACTAGATCTAGGACATTTTCCTTTTTTGTTGGAATGCGGTTTATATGTTGCATATTATGTTCTAATAGCATATCTTGAAGCTTTTCAAATTGCCTCTAATCTTCTGCGCTACTAATACTCTCTTTTTTATATGTATACATACAACCACTTTCTTCTATCCGTTCTTTCCAATCCACGAAAGGAAAGTTAAAATCACCGGATAGGAGTATATTCCAGCCTTTATGGTTTCTACATATATCATCTATTTTTTCTATTATTATGTCAAACTCCTTAGTATTTGGGGGTCTGTAAACTACAATATTCACAAGTTTTTCAAATTCAAATTCTACCGCAATCAATTCACATTCTGTGTTGCTGTATTTTTCACAGACTTTTCCTTGATTTATGTTTCTTCCATATATTGCGGTTCCCCCTTGATTCCTATTTGTTCTGTCTGATCAATAAGTTTGGAAACCCTTTATCTGGTCATCACTGCCAGTCTCTTGGGAATACTATGTTTCATTTATATTAAATATATTTATTTTTTCAATTTGGGTTAGTTCTTCTAAGAACTCTATTTTCCTTTTAGAGTTACTTGTGACTAAACCCTGTGCATTCATCACTTTTATGGTTTGTGTTTCATCCTCATTATTTAATATTGGTAATAATATGGATTCTCCTATCTTCCTTCCTGTTCTGATATGATGTTCTTTTCTTCATTTCCAGGAATTCTGCCATTAAAAAATTCAACGTTTCTATTATATTTTTTCTTTCGCCTTCATATTTATTTTTGTGTGTATACCTGCAATTATCCCCATATCTGCACCAACCCCTGGCATTATAGATGTATTCTTTGTAGTTGGGCTCTAAATGTTTATATTTGGGTTGAAAGGCCTCATATCCTGGGGCCTTTGGTGCATAGCGCGGTATATACGCGCCCTGCTTTTTTGTTTCATTTTTGCTTTCATTTTTCTTTTCAGTTTGCTGAGTTTTCTTACTTTCATTTGTGGTTGCAGGATGCATATATCGACATTTTTTGTTGAAACTGCATCCTTTTCGTTCTTTTAAGGTTTTGCATATTTTTGGATGGAGATCTCTGCATTCGTCTCCATATCCTTCTAAATATGCACATTTACCATATATTTCATAATTATAGCATATCTAGATGCTTGTAGTAGCATCTTCCGCCAAATCTGCACTTCTGTCTTTTCAGCAAATTGCAGACTATATCTTTCTTTTCTTTTTTTTTTTCTTGTTCTTGCTCTTCCCTAAAAGTATGTAGGTCCGGGGTAGAGTCTCTTGGGTCTATTATTTGTTTCCATCTGATAATTTATTTCTTCATAAGTATGTTGTTGGATGGCGGCATAAGTTATATGGATGATTTCCTCTGCATCCTTACACTTATCCTGTTAATTTTTCTCTTCTTCTTCTTCCTTTTCTTCTTCTTCTTCTTCTTCTTCTTCTTCTTCTTCTTCTTCTTCTTCTTCTTCCTTTTCTTCTTCTTCTTCTTTTTCTTCTTCTTCTTTTTCTTCTTCTTCTTCTTCATCTTCTTTTTCTTCTTCTTCTTCTTCTGCTTCGTCTTCTTCCTCTTCTTTATCTTCAGCTATTTGCAGATTTAGTCTCGACTTAATTATATTTTCTATCCAGACTAAGCATGTTGAGCAGAATACCTTTTTGTCTCAATTTTTTATTTTTTGCTGTATTTCAGCACATGTGGGGTGTGTTGGAACATGACAGGCATTACATTTTCTAATCAGTTGTTGAGGATTATTGATGGAATACCATATCTTACATGTATTACACCATTTTGGCATTCTTTTTCCCAATGCATTAATCAGCATATTCACCATATTGGACTTCTTATTGTTCTTTGATGGAATGTGTTGATTGATGTAAACTTTCTTTATTAGTCTCTTTATCACTTGGATCTTCTTTGGAATTTCTTCTATTATTTTGCTGATGTTTTCCGCAGATTTGTTCCAGTTTATTGGATCATATTGTTTCAATATGTCTGCGAATATTTTTCTGTCACACTGGTTGTTGTTACTAGTGACCTCTGTTATCAGACGATCGAGTTCTTGTTTCGCCAACTCATGGAATTTACCTTTGCTGACTGCAGCAATGTCCCTCCAAGCTTTGCCTGTATTATAGAGCGCCATCTTGATTAGATTTTTAGTAATTCACAAGATAACTATCCTATGCCGACGTTTTATCCCACTTTTCTGACCTCAAACTAATAACCGACTATTCACGAAAACTTGTAGCTATATTGCACTCGATAGCCTTTTGTTATCAGCGTTAAATCAGGATACTTTTAAGTCGCACAAGTGCATTCACTCACCGGCATACAGATACGAGAGAGAGAGAGAGAGAGAGAGAGAGAGAGAGAGAGAGAGAGAGAGCTTGATTTAGACCCTCGTTGCTAATTAAAGGCAATTAAAGTTACGCACCTTTAAAGGTGTCATTTTATCCCTAGGAGACCATAAAAGGAACTCGAGAGTGGCCAAGCGAATTAATTTTTCAATCTTCAGATTATTTAACTTTTGAGGATTGGGATTCATGTATTTATAACGGTTGAATAGTTTCAGATTTTCCTATATTTTTAGTTTTCGAAGGGTCGGATGTGTAATCCAGTTTCACATTCATCTGGGGACTTTGTATTGCCTGGAATCAAAAGGGGTAGATGTTTATTGGGTTGGTTGTCAAGGCTACTGGGGTAATCCTGATTGGGAGGCAGTGAAGTAAGATTAGTGATAGGATATCAAACTATTAAAGGCACTAAAGTAGGATTAGTGATAGGATATTAAATTATTAAAGGTACTAAAGTAGGATTAGTGATAGGATATTAAATTATTAAAGGTACTAAAGTAGGATTAGTGATAGGATGTTAAATTATTAAAGGTACTGAAGTAGGATTAGTGATAGGATATTAAATTATTAAAGGTACTAAAGTAGGATTAGTGATGGATATCAAATTATTGCAGGCACTAAAGTAGGATTATTGTTAGGGTATTAAATGATTAAAGTTATAAAATTTTCATTATTATTAAGATTAGAATTATTATAAAATTTATTAAGTTGCCCCATAGTGGAGAAATGAACTAAGGAGGGTTACTTGAAGGATCGAGGTCAACACGGCAGAGCCCCCTAAGGTAACCCTAATTTCACAGGTGAAATGAATGGGGGATTTGGTCAGTTAAGAACCACAGGATGGTCCTAAAGATGTAGACATCCATTGAAGATTTTATACAAGAAAACCGTCAGGAAACAGAAGTAGGTTAAAAATGACATAGGATGTTAGCAGAGAATTAAGGATATCTGTAAAAATAACAACGAGAGAATAGATTGCCTGAAGGATGTTACCTTGCTTCCGGCTTATTCGAGGATTTGGTTTAGCTTTGTAGTGGGGATTGTTTAGAATTCAACTACACACAAGCACACACACACACACACACACACATATATATATATATATATATACATATATATATATATATATATATAATTTCTTATTTTGTCATTGCAGTACAATAAAAGGAAAAATATGCCGATAAATATTACATATATATAGAGAGAATAGGAATTTTTTTTATTACAGCACTAATAATGGATTTTACATCATTATTATAAACGTTTATTGTAAATTCCTTCCCTTTCCTAAGTCATAAAATGAGCTCCCCCCCCCCTCCTATCCCGTAATATCTTGTGTACTCCCATCAGGGTTAGGTCATAATCTGTGACATTACAGGTATTCGTCCTGCCACATCCATAGTTGTCTTCCTCTTCCTTTCCCACCACATGTCCAAGCCATCTCAGTCTTCGAGTTCATAGGTCCTTTTTTTGTAGCTTTTGGACAGCATTGGTCTTTGGCCTGAACTTTGTATTCCATTCCAGTCGATCTCCACCAATTCCTGATATTTCAGCCATGAATCCCAACATGTTATGGGTATATATATATATATATATATGTGTGTGTGTGTGTGTGTGTGTATATATATATATATATATGCATATATATGTATATATATGTATATATATAATATATATATATACTGTATATATATATTCTATTTTTGACAGGACATATGTTTCTGCTTTATATAAAGAGGAAAGCCTTATGTAGGTTGCCTGTGATAATTCGTTTGCTCTGTATAGTACTGGAGCATTTTCTATTTGCCAGTAGAATTAAAATTTACTCTACTATGAATAAGGAGTTTTTTTTTCTTAAAGTTACATTGCATTTATGATTTTCATAATTATTTCTACTGACCAGCTAAACTTTAGTGAGCCTCCAGAGTTTGTTAAGTTTCAAGAAAGTTTCAACTGGAGAAAAGAAAAAGAATTTATATGAAAACAATTACACGTTTGATTGGAAAGGTAGAAATGCAGGAGATGCAAATAGAGAATTCAAGAATAACGAACAACGGAGAAGGAAAGGCTCCAAGAGCAATGATGCAAGCGGGCAAAGAGAGTTCTACGAATAATCTAGAGTGGATTATTAGGAATAGAGCTCTACAAAAATGTAGAGTGGATGATTAGGAATAGAGCTCTACAAAAATGTAGAGTGGATGATTAGGAATAGAGCTCTACAAAAATGTAGAGTGGATGATTAGGAATAGAGCTCTACAAAAATGTTGAGTGGATGATTACGAGTGCCAGGGACATAGAGGGAAAATAATGAAAGTAATAACGAAAATAAGGGTGAATAAACGCGGCGAAAGAAAGGCGAAGAATTAAAAATTCGGGTTAGAAGAACAAGAAAACAAAAGTCTCATGTGTAGAGAGAGAGAGAGAGAGAGAGAGAGAGAGAGAGAGAGAGAGAGAGTAGGAGGAAAATCGATAAATCATAATTGCAGATGAATCCAACAACGGAAATGAAAGAAAAGAAAAGAAATTAAAAACAAAAGCTCTTGAGAGGAGAAGAGGAAAACAAATAATCTTTTAACTATAATTGCGGGAATGGCAGAAGAAGATAACGAACGATAAAGTAGAAAAGAGAAATTAAAATGGTAAACGATAAATGATATTTACTGATGATGCTAGCTTAGTGATACGTAATGAACGTAAATCTGAGGGAAAAAAAATAAAGAAGATAACTAAAAGCGTTTAAAGGAAGTAACGGATAACGAAAGAATATGTAAAAATAACGGCAGATGATTATAAATTGGTGGTATAGAACAAGAACAAAGGAAAGAGATAGAAATTAGAAAAGCAGAAACGATTGTTATCCGGTCAAATGGATTAAAAACGAGTAGTTTGCACAGAAAGTAACAAATAAAAGTAAAGAAAATTTGTAAATGATAAAAAACAATGTTGAGAAAGGACAGAGAACAAGAGTAATGATCTAATAATGTTTTAATATCCTTAGCACGAGGGGTATATTAAAATAGTAATCATTGGAAAAAACAAAAAAAGTAAAAGTAGAATATAGAAAAGCAGATTTTTTTTTTTTAAATTTTCATATGTATAAATTAAAAGAAAAAAGACGAATTTTCGTCACTAAATAGTACAGTATATGTTAACGACTACAACTCCGTACTAATCTACTATAAGAACAATAATCATCAGATATATAAAACTTATAAACAAAGCTGGCGAAATAAATAAAAACAAAAGCCATTATGTGATAAAGAATCAGGACGATATTAATCTATAAATAGTAACTGCAGACAGTACTATCTCTGGTGCTACATAAGTCAGTGTGTGTGTGTGTGTGTGTGTGTGTGTGTTTATTGACGGGTCGAGGAAGACACCCTGATTATTGCAGACCTTCCCTCTGGGGGTCCACGAAGGTCGAAAATCAATCACTTCCAGCTACAGATATCACCCTTAATTACTCTCCGGGGGAATCTCATTACCGGGCGGGGTAAGAGAGTGGTTTGGGTAAGAGGGGGGGAGGGGGGTGAGAGGAGAGTTCGGTTTGTTGGTTGATTGATTGATTGGTTGAATATCTCTCTCTCTCTCTCTCTCTCTCTCTCTCTCTTTTACCCTTTCTGTTTAATAGTAAATGTATCCAAAAATAGTTTCCCTCTGAGAAGTCTCTCTCTCTCTCTCTCTCTCTCTCTCTCTCTCTCTCTCATATTTACCCTTTCTGTTTAATAGAAAATTCTTCCAAAAATTCTCTCTCTCTCTCTCTCTCTCTCTCTCTCTCTCTCTCATTTACCCTTTCTGTTTAATAGTAAATGTATCCAAAAATAGTTTCCCTCTGAGAAGTCTCTCTCTCTCTCTCTCTCTCTCTCTCTCTCTGTCTCTCTCATTTACCCTTTCTGTTTAATAGTAAATGTATCCAAAAATAGTTTCCCTCTGAGAAGTCTCTCTCTCTCTCTCTCTCTCTCTCTCTCTCATTAACCCTTTCTGTTTAATAGAAAATTCTTCCAAAAATTCTCTCTCTCTCTCTCTCTCTCTCTCTCTCTCTCTCATTTACCCCTTTCTGTTTAATAGAAAATTCTTCCAAAAATTCTCTCTCTCTCTCTCTCTCTCTCTCTCTCTCTCTCTCTCATTTACCCTTTCTGTTTAATAAACGACTTCCAAAAATAGTTTCCCCCTGAGAACTCTCTCTCTCTCTCTCTCTCTCTCTCTCTCTCTCATAGTATTATTGAATAGAAGTTGATCCCATTAAATAATTTTTTCTAACTGGGGATGGATATTAAATATCTCTCTCTCTCTCTCTCTCTCTCTCTCTCTCTCTCAGTATTATTAAGTAGAAGTTGATCCAATTAAATATTTTTTTCCAATTGGGGATGGATACTAAATCTCTCTCTCTCTCTCTCTCTCTCTCTCTCTCTCTCTCTCTCTCAAAGGATTATTAAATAGAATTTGATCCCATTAAATATTTTTTTTCCAATTGGAGATGAATACCATCTCTCTCTCTCTCTCTCTCTCTCTCTCTCTCTCTCTCTCTCTCCAGGTGGTCTTGATTGATAGCAATGGAGATGAAGATAAGAGGTGATGAGAGGTTTAGCTTGAAAAATAATAGGGACAGAGAGAGAGAGAGAGAGAGAGAGAGAGAGAGAGAGAGAGAGAGATCCGTTAAAAGGGACATCTTGCTTAGTCAATGCTTCTATAGGTTTCCGGTATTTCACAATTAAAAAATATAACGCCTCTTTTAATGTCTATAAAAAAGAGCTTGTTAAATGGAGTAATTTTTTTCATCTATCTTAAAAGGAATAAAAAATATTAGTTGATATCTATGTGAATATTTCGTAATATTTTTGTAAAATTCTTTAATATTCTGTAACAAATAAATGTATTATGGTGTTAAATACATCAGCATACAACAGCAACAACAACAAAAATAACAAAAACAGGAGTTTCTTGTCAAGTAGGTCCGTTTGTTAATAAGGAATAGAAAAAAAAATGGTTTCAATATCTGTATATTTTTTTTTTTATTTAAAAAAGACAAATATCAGTATATGAGGGTCGTATTTCCGCTTCAATACATCCGTCGAAAAAAGAAGATTATTTCCGTTTTTTATTTCTATTTAATTCAATAACTGTGAATAAATCTTATCCTTTTTTTCTAATTCCGTATTTCCTTCCTAATTCTATTTTTTCCACGTCTTGCGTAATCCCCTTTTGACATGGATATTAATCTGATGTGTATTCCCGATTCAGCCAGAACCTCTGGAATCCATTCAGCCATCTGAATAGACATTGCAACTCTTCTATTTTTCCCCTAAGAGAAAGATGAAAAGATTGGAATATAAGGACAGGCTGGGGGATGGGGGGGGGGGGGATGATGAGGAGGCTTAATGACGATTCAGATGATTATGATCGTTGATTATGATGATGTCAATGATCTCGATGGGGAGATGATGCGTTGGAGGCTGTGAATACAGGTCGACGCCATGTTTTTTTTTTTTTTCTTTTTTTTTTTTTAAGATGCATTGAAAGTTGACTTTTTTTTTCTTTTTTTTTTTTGTGTGCTATAATGTTGAGGAGTTGGATGATGATGCTGATGGTGATGTAGATAGCGGAGAAGATAATGTTGGTCATCCTGAGGAAGTAATGATGGTGGGAATGTTGAGGAAGGGGATGATGGTAATAGTGATGTAGATGAGGAATTAATGATAGTAGGGATGTTGATATGTAATAGTGATGTGGTTAGTTGAATTGATATTGTTGCTGATTTGTAATGTTTGGGATGATAGTGATATTGAAGAGAACAGTGACGATGCTAAAGAATATGATGTGAATGCTGACTCTTATTGTGATGCATTTAATAGCTTGAAGGCCGCTCATGAATTGCAGAGGCAAGGGACAGTGACATTGGCCAGTCGAATGGGACAGTGACCTAGAGAATGACTATAAATACATTTGATCCACCCAAGCTAGGACCAAGGAGGGCCAGGCAATGGCTGCTGATGACTCAGCAGATAGACGTATAGGCTCCCCCACCCCCCACCATTAGCTCACAAGCGTGGTGAGGTTGCAGCGACCAAAGAAACTAAAGAGTTAGAACGGGACTCGAACCCGAGTCTGGCATTCACCAGTCAGGAACGTTACCACATCTGCCATCACATCTGATGTTCAGATGATAATGATTATAATCATGATTGTTTTGCCTCCATAAGGTGAACAGGGGTAATGAAAATGATGAAAGAATTTTAATGACGTTGGTTATGAAGGCGTAAAATGTAATGATGGCGACAAAGGAACGTAATTTTAGGTAAAATATCGTTACGCATTACAATTATCCCATATTATTATTATTATTATTATTATTATTATTATTATTATTATTATTATTATTATTATTACTAGCCAAGTTACAAGCCTATTTAGAAAAGCAAAATGCTATAAGCCCTAGGGCTCCAACAGGGAAAAATAGCCCAGTGAGGAAAGTAAACGAGGAAATAAATAAATGATATAAGAAGTAATGAAAAATCAAAACAGAATATTTTAGAAAATATTAACAACATTAAAACAGATAATTCATATATAACTATAAAAAAAAAAGACTTGTGTCAGCCTGTTCAACATTAAAGCATTTGCAGCAACTTTGAACTTTTGAAGTTGTACTGATTCAACCACCCTATTAGGAAGATCATTCCACAACAAAGATATCGAGTTACCAATGGCATCTCTTAAGAAAGAAATACTGATTTGTTAAGTAAAAGGTTAATTTGTCAAGTAAAAGGTTAATTTGTCAGATACTGCTGACTATTGCAATATCAATTGCTAGCTCCTGGCGATAATTTAGTAAGTTGAAACTCATCTTGCCGTACCATCGAATATCTGTGGGATAAGAGAAGTTATCTGTTTTAACACTTAACTGTAGAACAAGAGTACGCAATAAAAATTAACTTCGATGACGTGACAGACAAAATGTTATTGTAAAAGCTATAAAAATAAAATTGTAAATAGATTGTATCGTGCATCAATACCCGTTGTCCTACAATTCTATGTAAAACATTTTCTTTGTTTTAGTTTTCTATTATCAAAATTTAATCATATTTACCCTGTAATAGCTTTATTCCTTTTTATCTCCTCTCATGTGGTTGATCGTAAGCATCCAGCAGGTTAATTGTCTCATATTTTTTTTAAAATCATATCAGTTTCTTTGAAAATTAATATAATAACCAAATTAGAAGTCTCAATGACATATTCATTAACTCTAGGTGCTGTATCCTGGGAGGCATCGGTTATTGGCACCAGATCTGAGTGACACAAGGAAGTAAAGTGGGGTTTACATGGTTGAACGTTTTGTCGAACGCGGTTCGATAGAGACAAAGTGTTTGAAGTGATGTTCGAACATGTGAACGGGGTATTTGGTTGTCGAACACGTTCGTCGAACGGTTCGAAGAAAGTCTGTTCTCGCCTGACTTTTGTGGGCGCGACTTCATTGTACACAAATCTTATGCATTTGTGGCTGGCTCCACCTTTTCGAACTGTTTGGCAAGCAGGTTCGACAACTGAGTTCGATTAACCGTTCGACCGTTTAACCCCGCCTAAGACTAGCAGAAAGTGTTGAAGGCCTCTCGGGCACCGACTTGAGTCACGTAACTTGACAGAGTCTAGTTGAGAGACCTGAAAGAGACCAACAGGAGGTAACCTAGCATAAGAGACACCCAGCTATAGGAACCATATGAGAGACACAAGCTGTGGATTATTATTATTATTATTATTATTATTATTATTATTATTATTATTATTATTACTATTATTATTATTACTAGGTAAGCTACAACCCTAGTTGGAAAAGCAGGATACTATGAGCCCATGGGCTCCAACAGGGAAATTAGCCCAGTGAAGAAAGTAAACAAGGAAACAGATTGGATAGTGTGCCTGAGTGTACCCACAAGCAAGAGAACTCTAACCTAAGACAGTGGAAAACCATGGTACAGAGGCTATGGCACTCCTTAAGACTAGAGAACAATGGTTTGATTTTGGAGTGTCCTTCTTTTGAAGAGGGAGACAAAAACTGTAGTCATCATTATTTAACAACTTAGGGACCATTGCTTCAGAAGCAACAATTCTTAGTGTTGTAAACGGAACTGGAAGAAAGGTTGTAATATAAAGATGTCAGGTATAATCGTCTGTTTTAATTAATGACTATCTTACCTGGTCACCTTTGTTAATGCATTATTAGGTGTGACACCGAGATGGCCTTAATTGAACGAATGTTCTTGCCTTTATTGTGGACAATTTTACTCTGAAAACAGGTTTGTTAGACGATCTAGGAATCACTGGGGAAGGTGGGGAAATACCATATGTATTCCAAACATGAATTTCACCATAGAAGGATAAGGCTGAAAAGTTATTCTACTGCAGTATACATCAACATATAGAGATATTCCATTAGTTTCAATTTGCCATCTTTATCCTCAACCCCATCCCCTTACCCCAAAACCCCCCAGGTCTCTCAACCTCGTCACTAAACCCCCTGTTGTCGGTGTAACAAGGTAATCTGCCTTAGGGATAGAATCATTGATACCCTGTTGAAGCGTCACCCGCTTAATATAATCGGGGCAAACAACTTTTTCAAAAGCTATTGAAACAAGAACACCGACTGATTGGTAATTCCAAATGTGGCTTTTAAATAGGAATGGAAGATCTGGGATTTGCAATTGGGAATCGGTCTTTGGTGACTGGAATTGATGTGAAATAGGATCGGCTCTGATGAAAGATGTCGCGTTTTCAAGTGGCTTAAACGAGCAAAGCTTAAGAACTGTATCGAAAAGATCTCGACGAGGATTAGGGCTACTCGTGGTTTCTTTTGCTTACAGATTTCTGGATGATTTTCAGTAAGGATGCGGCAATTGATGTGGGATTTTCTACTTGGGTTTTCTTCTGAAAAAAAAAAAAAAAAAAAAATATATATATATATATATATATATATATATATATATATATATATATATATATATAGTGTTCTGGTAACCTATTGGAAACGTCCGTTTCTTATTTGGATTTGGCTCTGAAAAAAATATTATGTAAGGTTCGGGTAGCATATTGGAAACGTCTGTCTTATTTAGTTTTTGCTCTGAAAAAAAAAATATATATTGTTCTGGTAACCTCTTGGAAACGTCCATTTCTTATTTGGGTTTTGCTCTGAAAAAAAAAACTTATAATATGTTCTGGTAACCTTTTAGAAACGTCCATTTCTTATTTGGTTTTTGCTCTGAAAAATAATATGTTCTGGTAACCTTTTAGAAACGTCCATTTCTTATTTGGTTTTTGCTCTGAAAAAAAAAAACTTATAATATGTTCTGGTAACCTTTTAGAAACGTCCATTTCTTATTTGGTTTTTGCTCTGAAAAATAATATGTTCTGGTAACCTTTTAGAAACGTCCATTTCTTATTTGGTTTTTGCTCTGAAAAATCTTATGTTCTGGTAACCTTTTAGAAACGTCCATTTCTTATTTGGTTTTTGCTCTGAAAAATCTTATGATATGTTCTGGTAACCTTTTAGAAACGTCCATTTCTTATTTGGTTTTTGCTCTGAAAAAACTTATAATATGTTCTGGTAACCTTTTAGAAACGTCCATTTCTTATTTGGTTTCTGCTCTGAAAAATCTTATAATATGTTCTGGTAACCTTTTAGAAACGTCCATTTCTTATTTGGTTTCTGCTCTGAAAAAAACTTATAATATGTTCTGGTAACCTTTTAGAAACGTCCATTTCTTATTTGGTTTCTGCTCTGAAAAAAACTTATAATATGTTCTGGTAACCTTTTAGAAACGTCCATTTCTTATTTGGTTTCTGCTCTGAAACATCTTATAATATGTTCTGGTAACCTTTTAGAAACGTCCATTTCTTATTTGGTTTCTGCTCTGAAACATCTTATAATATGTTCTGGTAACCTTTTAGAAACGTCCATTTCTTATTTGGTTTCTGTTCTGAAAAAAACTTATAATATGTTCTGGTAACCTTTTAGAAACGTTCATTTCTTATTTGGTTTCTGCTCTGAAAAAACTTATATGTTCTGGTAACCTTTTAGAAACGTCCATTTCTTATTTGGTTTCTGCTCTGAAAAAAAACTTATAATATGTTCTGGTAACCTTTTAGAAACGTCCATTTCTTATTTGGTTTCTGCTCTGAAAAAAACTTATAATATGTTCTGGTAACCTTTTAGAAACGTCCATTTCTTATTTGGTTTCTGCTCTGAAAAAAACTTTTAATATGTTCTGGTAACCTTTTAGAAACGTCCATTTCTTATTTGGTTTCTGCTCTGAAAAAAACTTATAATATGTTCTGGTAACCTTTTAGAAACGTCCATTTCTTATTTGGTTTCTGCTCTGAAACATCTTATAATATGTTCTGGTAACCTTTTAAGAAACGTCCATTTCTTATTTGGTTTCTGCTCTGAAAAAAACTTATAATATGTTCTGGTAACCTTTTAGAAACGTCCATTTCTTATTTGGTTTCTGCTCTGAAAAAAAAACTTATAATGTGTTCTGGTAACCTTTTAGAAACGTCCATTTCATATTTGGTTTCTGCTCAAAAAAACTTATAATATGTTCTGGTAACCTTTTAGAAACGTCCATTTCTTATTTGGTTTCTGCTCTGAAACATTTTATATGTTCTGGTAACCTTTTAGAAACGTCCTTTTCTTATTTGGTTTCTGCTCTGAAAAAAAACTTATAATATGTTCTGGTAGAAACGTCCATTTCTTATTTGGTTTCTGCTCTGAAAAAAACTTATAATATGTTCTGGTAACCTTTTAGAAACGTCCATTTCTTATTTGGTTTCTGCTCTGAAAAAAACTTATAATATGTTCTGGTAACCTTTTAGAAACGTCCATTTCTTATTTGGTTTCTGCTCTGAAAAAAACTTATAATATGTTCTGGTAACCTTTTAGAAACGTCCATTTCTTATTTGGTTTCTGCTCTGAAAAAAACTTATAATATGTTCTGGTAACCTTTTAGAAACGTCCATTTCTTATTTGGTTTCTGCTCTGAAAAAAACTTATAATATGTTCTGGTAACCTTTTAGAAACGTCCATTTCTTATTTGGTTTCTGCTCTGAAAAAATCTTATAATATGTTCCGGTAACCTTTTAGAAACGTCCATTTCTTATTTGGTTTCTGCTCTGAAACATCTTATAATATGTTCTGGTAACCTTTTAGAAACGTCCATTTCTTATTTGGTTTCTGCTCTGATAAAAACTTATATGTTCTGGTAACCTTTTAGAAACGTCCATTTCTTATTTGGTTTCTGCTCTGATAAAAACTTATAATATGTTCTGGTAACCTTTTAGAAACGTCCATTTCTTATTTGGTTTCTGCTCTGAAACATCTTATAATATGTTCTGGTAACCTTTTAGAAACGTCCATTTCTTATTTGGTTTCTGCTCTGAAAAAAACTTATAATATGTTCTGGTAACCTTTAAGAAACGTCCATTTCTTATTTGGTTTCTGCTCTGAAACATCTTATAATATGTTCTGGTAACCTTTTAGAAACGTCCATTTCTTATTTGGTTTCTGCTCTGAAAAAAACTTATAATATGTTCTGGTAACCTTTTAGAAACGTCCATTTCTTATTTGGTTTCTGCTCTGAAAAAACTTATATGTTCTGGTAACCTTTTAGAAACGTCCATTTCTTATTTGGTTTCTGCTCTGAAAAAACTTATAATATGTTCTGGTAACCTTTTAGAAACGTCCATTTCTTATTTGGTTTTTGCTCTGAAAAAAACTTATAATATCTTCTGGTAACCTTTTAGAAACGTCCATATCTTATTTGGTTTCTGCTCTGAAAGAAAATAAACTTATATATTGTTCTGGTAACCTATTGGAAATGTCCATTCCTATTTGGTTTTTGCTCTGAAATGAAATTGTATATAAGGTTCTGGTAGCCTATGGGAAACCTCCCTGTCTTGCAATATATTCTACAGGAGTTCAAGACTCACTCAAGCTCGATGGTTTCTAGTAGTGTATGCAACCTTGCCATTCTTTTGAGCGAGGTTTGGTGGGTGTGGGCAATCGTAAAGGTATACCTGCTGAGTCATCAGAAGCCATTGCCTGACCCAACTTGGTCCTAGCTTGCTGGAGAAGGATTTTGGACGCTGATCATAAGTATATATGATCAGGATATAGGGCATTGGATTGTCCCGTGCCTCCGTCATTCATGAGCGACCTTTAAACCTTTAATACGTGCTCAGGTACTAAAATCATAACTATTGGTATACAATTTAAATTATGTATGCTGCTTACGTGACTAAAACGGAAGATTAGATAGGAATCCTAATGTTTAAGGATAAAGACTTGGTTACAAGGATTAGAAGAGTGTAAAGATTTGTTATTTTGAAAATGGATAAATAATAATCCCTTGTGATTTTGAAAAATTAATTAACATAAAATGTATGAAAGGGTTTTACAAAGTAAAAAAGAACAAGAAGTAAAGGGTAAAACAGAAAACCTTTTAGTAATGCCATGCTGTAACTGACAATGAAAGAATTTGCTTGTACTAAGACGACAAAAACTATTCTAAAAATATAAAAAAAGGACGAATGAACAAGACGAGAAATGGCCTTCAAATAAATGACTAACTAAAATTTCGCAGATAGAAAGTTGTATAAAGTTAAAAAGAAATTGAATCCAAATCTCCCTTTATCGTATGAATTCTTTTTGATATATCCTTAATTGGTTCAGTTGAGAACTCTTTAACTGATCTTGAAAACCAAGTATTTTAGGATAAAGTCTTCAATTTTACACAATTATTTATTTATTTCAATCTCACTATATCTCTAAGGTTCGTTTTAAAGTTTTTTTTGGTTTTGTTTTATAAAGGTCGCTCATGAATGACAGAGGCATAGAGACTGACATTATATATGTATGATCAGCGTCTAGGCCCCCTCTTCACGGAAGCTAGGACCAGGGAGGGCCAGGTAATGGCTGTTTATGACTTAACAGGTAGACCTGTAGAATCCCACAAATCCCCCACCCTTAACTCACAAGGATGGTGAGGTTGTAGACACTACAAGAAACTATCAAGATTGAGCGTTTTCCAGGCAGGGACATTTCTAATAAGCAACACTTTGGATTATACTGGAAATCTCCTCTTGTATCCATTAGTAAAATGAAATACTCATGGACTCCTATGTGTAATTTTGGCTGGAAATTCCACATAATGGCATTGTCATCTCACCAAGAACAACGTATTCTGAGGTCACATTTAATTATTATTATTATTATTATTATTATTATTATTATTATTATTATTATTATTATTATTATTATTGAATACAAAGCTACAACTCCAGTTGGAAAAAGCAGGATTCTATAAGCCCAGGGGCTCTAACAGGGAAAATAGCCCAGTGAGGAAAGGAAATAAGAAAAAATTAATTATTTTAAGAGCAGTAACAACATTAAAAGAAACAATTTCTGATTGAAATGACCTTAGGTTATCCGCACATGTCCATTTCCAAGGGGGACTGATTGCTGTGTGCATACGAGAGGCAACTAAGCCGTCTAATGCATTTCGAGGGTAATTATAGAATTTATCAAGTAAGTGTCGGATCAACCTGTAATGGTGGGGACATAGGTGTAAGGAAGTGGTCAAATCCAAGGAGTTTTTAAAGGTTAAAAGGTGTCTGGTTTCAGTTCCTTCAGAAAAGATACTCACTAGAACGTCTGCCGGATAAGCCCAACACACCCCACTGTGGTGCCCAGCCACAGCAGTATCCTCCCCAGTAAACTGCTTAAACTCACGGTCCCATGCTAATGCTAGGCGAACACGTTACCACTGTATTATGATTTTTTTATTTATTTTTTCTGGGAAGATTATGACATTATTAAATAGGGTGCATAACTACACACACACACACACAAATGTGAAGAAAGTCGTATCTTGTGTAATATTTAACTGTTTAGAAATATATGTTATTGATAAACTATAGTTAGTGGAAGATTTATTATAGCCATAAGATAATTGGGATGAGAATACTTTATATTATTTATCTAAAGGTAATTGTTGAGAGATGTTACAATATTTATGACGTAATTGCTGATAGAAAGATTGTTTTATTATTCATCAAGTCATCGCTGGAAAGCTAAAAATTATATATATATATATATATATATATATACACATATATATACACACACACACGAGTATATACTGAATATATAATTTTTTTTGAAGAATTCTTTATAAAGCAAATGTTACTGAAGGCATTTTGAATATGTATCAAAATTACATTATATTTTTTATTGTGTTACTTAATTGTTGATAAATCTCGATGGTAGTTGGAAAAAATGGGATATAATCTTTGTATTTCTATATTGTTCGCAAAAGAACCATATAATTTTTGTTTATCATTCATCTGATTTTATTGTTTATCTCATTGCTTACTATAGACTTGCATCTAAAACCTACTTCATTTTGATGATTAATGCATTTAGAATAGTAATGCCATTAATAATTTTCATGATAAAGCTGGAAGAGTCCGTAGCAGTATCTATGCAAAAGCTGTTTGTATTTCATGGAAGTTATATTTCTTTATAGTTGTTTAAATAGCTCGTCCTCCTTTTTTCTTTGATATGTAACTGGCAGGCGTGATGTGTCTGTTATTTGAGTGTAAAGAGAGAGAGAGAGAGAGAGAGAGAGAGAGAGAGAGCGCGCGCTTATGCTTTCCTAAGAGTGAAGGAATCCTTCCACAATTTAGATGTGGTGAACACTCACAAACACGCATATATATATATATATATATAATTGTGTGTGCGTGCGTGAATTATTTGAAAAAAAAAATGAAAGGAGATAGTAAATTATACCCTTATTGTTGGTAGAGATATCCTTGAAATTTTCTTTTTATGTTAAAAGGAAAAATTACCTTTCCTTACTGGCCTCATAGGAAGATGAATTCATTAAGAGTTTCATATTTCAAAAGGGAGAATTCTTTAAAAGAAATCCTTTTTTTTTTTTTTTTTTTTTTTTTTAAAGGAAGGTATGTTAAGGTTAAGATTTCAAAAAAAAAAAAAAAAAAAAAAGGGATAAGATTTACAAAAAAAGACTAAGACAGCGTAAGTTTTTTTTTTTTAAAGAAGACAGCGTAAGATTTTTTTTTTTTTTAAAGAAGACAGCGTAAGAGTTTTTCTTTTTAAAGAACTAAAAATTTTTTTTTAATACAGAGTAAGGTTTAATTATTGTTTTTTTTTAAGAAGACAGTAAGTTTTTTTTTAAAAAGAAGAGTTTTTTTTTTTTTCTAAAAAAGATGACAGTTTTTTTTTAAAAGAAGACAGTAAAATTTGTTTAAAATTTTTTTTTTTTTTTCAAAAGACAGAGAAGAGGAGTATCACAAAGCCCAGCT
>NC_090741.1:64090592-64103092 GCF_036898095.1 Palaemon carinicauda
TATCACAAAGCCCAGCTAAACCAACACGAATGTAGTACAGTACTGGGCAAACACAAGCGATACTTCTAAATCTACTCCCAGTCATTCTACTGCACATCTACTACCTCCAGTCTACGTCGTCCTCTTAAAGCCAATAGTGACCAAAAAGAAAAAAAAAAAGAGAATGAAAATCAATGTATATCGCTGAGCGCTCCTCATGTTTTCAATTACTCGAACATGCGGCTTAACGCCTGGCATAATTGCCTTGTTTGGCTCTGTAGTGACGCTTGTTAAACCCGTGTGCTGCCGCCAAAGAGTAGGTTTAGTTGTGCTGAGTGATTTTTGCTCTCTCCTCTCTCTCTCTCTCTCTCTCTCTCTCTCTCTCTCTCTCTCTCTCTCTCTCTCTCTCTCTCTCTCTCCTCTCTCTCTCAGCTTGGAGAAATTGAAGTGATTGCTCAAGTCATAAGTCAGTATGTTTTTACTTATTTTTTTTTTTTTTTTTTTATAGTTTTGTTATGTCTGGTCTACGTCAGTATAGCTGTTGCATTATATTGATAATAATAATAATAATATGTTTCTTTGCTACTTGGACACCTTGCATATTTTAGAACTGTTTCCATCAATATCAACTCGAATAAATAAAGTTGTGAAGAAGTCTTGAATGCAGATCCCCTCACATGCGCATTATAATCGTATGTAATTTATTCTTTATTATTATTATTATTATTATTATTATTATTATTATTATTATTATTATTAACAACTAAGCTACAGTCCATTCATTTAGTTTTCACTTATGCTTATTAGAAGATCGACCGGGAGACAGGGCTAAGCAAGAACATGATAATGTGGCAACGTATCTGTTCGTTCTAACAGAGATGCGACTGACTTTATTCAACTATTCAACAAGACAACGAGCTTATATACAGATAGTTGAGAGCAGGAAAGACACAAAATTCAAACAGTACAAGACAAGAGATAGCAAGATTAAATAGGTTTATATTATTAGCGCGGGGTAGAGCGAGAGATAGAGAAAAACAATAACGTTACAGTTTACGAGTGTGTATGAAACACGTATAAAGGTTTAAAGGTTTAAAGGCCGCTCATTGAATGGCAGGGGCCAAGGGACAGTGACATTGCCCTATCGAGCAGGAAATACCCTAGAGACTGACCATATACTGTACACATATGATCAGCGCCCAAGCCCCCACTCCACCCAAACTAGGATCAACGAGGGTCAGACATTGGCTGCTGATGACTCAGCAGATAGACCTATAGATTCTCTCACAATCCCCATTTTTAGCTAAGTAGGTTGGCGATGGTTGCAGCGACCAAAGAAACTAACGAGTTTGAGCGGGAACTGGAACCCCAGTCTGGCTTTCACCGGTTAGGGACGTTATCACATCAGCCACCACAATATCCTTGGTAGTATTAACAATACCGAATAATGAAATGATGTACAAATGTAAGATATGTTGCAGTGGACCATCATGCTTAGAGGGTAGTTACACTGACCTTTTTTATTATAAGGGATTACTGTAATATCCTGCATTTTCATATGGAAGTCTTTAGTGCT
This sequence comes from Palaemon carinicauda, assembly GCF_036898095.1. NCBI lineage: Eukaryota > Metazoa > Arthropoda > Malacostraca > Decapoda > Palaemonidae > Palaemon > Palaemon carinicauda. Next base: position 64,092,148 of record NC_090741.1, read on the forward strand.
CAAGGGGTTCATCCTTAAATTTGTTATCTATTCATTTTTCATTATGGTAATTCGTAAATTGATGAAATACCTTTGGTATCCATATTAGGTCAGAAAAATATGGTATCAAGTCTTTCATTGTTGTTATTGTGAAAATATGAAAAATTTACAGTTTGCTTGTCTCTTTAGCTCATATATATATTTGGGTAATGAAATCATTTTATGTTAAATTTATGGTATGACTACTATTAATAATTAGTAGTGAAGATCTGCATTATTTGTTGAATTTAATTCAAGAATTACTTTCATATTTATGTAGAGTTTTACAATATGTGATGTAATTTATTTTAATCTACGGGAAAGGCGCACCACTTTTCAACAAGTGTAACTGAGGGTCATTTAAACCAATAGAATTAGGAAAAACAAATTTAGAAATTTGTTTTTGATTATACAATTTCTCATTGTAATCATAACAAATATAACAATATCAATGATAATGATGATTTAATTATAGTGATTATGATACTTTAATAAGAGTGATAACAGATAACAATTACCAAAATTGGCAGACTTACACTGCACTGCAGGAGAGGGATATTCAGCTCCACCAATTTCGGGTTGATAACTGGATTAACGACAGCTTAAATCTTTTAAGTTTCGGGAGAAAGGGGCTGGGCCAAATCAGCATTGGGTAGCTATCAGCACGTCTTTTGGCTAGCCGACAATTTGCTAATGAGAGAGAGAGGAGAGAGAGAGAGAGAGAGAGGAGAGAGAGAGAGAGAGAGAGAGAGAGAGAGAGAGAGAGAGAGAGAGAGAGTCTACTCTTATACTGATTAATATTCTTGTACTGGGGAGGAGGTATAATTCATATACTGTTTAGGCTGAGAGAGAGAGAGAGAGAGAGAGAGAGAGAGAGAGAGAGAGAGAGAGAGAGAGAGAGAGAGAGAGAGAGAGAGAGAGAGTTTCTATTCTGAGACTGATAAATATTCTTTTGCTGGGAGTGAGGTATAATTCATATATTGGTTAGGTTGAGAGAGAGAGAGAGAGAGAGAGAGAGAGTGTGTTTCTACTCTAAGACCGATTAATATTCTTGTACTGGAGTGAGGTATAATTCGTATACTGGTTAGGTTAAGAAAAAGAGAGAGAGAGATAGTGTTTCTACTCTAAGACCGATTAATATTCTTGTACTGGGAGTGAGGTATAATTCATATACTGGTTAGGTTAAGAAAAAGAGAGAGAGAGAGAGAGAGAGGAGAGAGAGAGAGGAGTGAGAGAGAGAGAGAGAGAGAGAGAGAGAGAGATTCTTGTGCTGGGAGAGAGGTATGATTCATATACTATCAAGTATGAAAAATATTTGTACTTTTAAAAAGATTTTACCCATATGTTTTTTAGTAAAGGAGGTCGGTAAACAAATTGTTTATGTACTACAGTTACTCTCTTTCCCTTAATGTATTTTGTTCTTTATATCGGTGTTTGATTTGGTATCCTTTTTTTTCTTGCGGTGCAACAAGTATTTAAGAAAGCGATATTCTTATGAACCAGCTATCCATGCTTGCATTACATCTATTCACCTAGATTTATTCATTAACGAGTTGAGTGGAGATACCTTAATGTGGTGAATGAGTTTGCGCATCGCCATGATTAGCAGAGCTGTACTAGTCAGGGCCATCCATACTAAGTTGGTTTGCTATGAGCGATCAGACGAAAATCTCACCATCAGCAATCCACAGTTGATCATCGTGGTGATGAAAACTGGCCAAAACCCAGAGAGATGAATAAAGACATGTCTGAAGCCTTTGTCCTGCAGTGAACTAGAAATAGTTGCATTTGTTGTTGTTGTTGTTGTTTATTGGCATATATGTCTGCAGGACTTGCAGTCTGTTAATCTAGAGTTCAAGACTTGCTAATGATTTGAATGTTTCTGGAGTTATATTACTACTTGATTTTCTCGTAGAGGTTGTTCACGTAAGATGATCTCATTGGTTATTAATAGGAAATCAGTATCGATATTAAATTTTACTTTTGAATATGTTAATGACTTAATGGTATGCTTTATAGTGGCTATAAATTTTATTTTTATCAATTTGGATTACATTTTACATATTCATTTGTAAAATAAATGACTGCGATGAATGAAGTCACTGGTTCTTAAAGGCTTCATATGCCAGGAGCCTTTGTCTATGACTACTCGTGTTGGGGGGGGGGGGGGTGATATTTTTAACACTTCGCAGAATTTAATTTTCTGTCTTTTTTTTATTTTATTTAATATCAACATTCTGAATAGGATTTATCTTTGTTGAAGCCCTCTTTAATATAACGCTTACTAACAGTTTCTGTGTCTGGACCTCGATCCAGCCAAACCTTTTGAAAGTGTGCATAATCTGCATGTGTAAACAGTATATATTCGGTCTGTAAGACACTGCGGAACAACGCAACGATCCCTCTTATGCCTTTGGCAAGCGTGGATGACCCCTTAAGTATCTTGAAACAATTATTTCTAAGTGACCTTACTATTCTCCTTAGTATGGAAATAGCAAGGGTTCGAGTCCTTTGTGAGTTGTTGTGCTTTGTGCTAATCTGATTGAAAGTAGTCAGTCGACTGCAACCCTCGTGGAATAGGCAACCTCGTCCCACATTCCTTTTGAAATCTGCATATATATACACAGTATATAAATATATATATATATATATATATATATATATATATATATAATATATATATATATATATATATATAGACACTGTATACATATAAATATATATATATTTATATATATAAAAGATATATATATATATATATATATATATATATATATATATATATATATATATATATATATATATATATATATACAGTATATATATTTATAATCTGCATATATATGCACAATATATATATATATATATATATATATATATATATATATATATATATATATTTATATATAATAAATATGTATATATATATATATATATATATATATATATATATATATATATATATATATATATATATATATTTATATAATCTGCATATATATATACACTATATATATATATATAAATATATATATATATATATATATATATATAAATATATGTATATATATATATATATATATATATATATATATATATATATATATATATATATATTATATATATATATAGATACATATATATATAGACACTATATACATATAAATATATATATATATATATATATATATATATATATATATATATATATATATATAATTAGAGTTCTAACCTCTTATTTGATATCACCGATCATTGCTAATCTTATGTTTATTGCCATCAACAATTTTCTTCGAAGGTCAGAAGGAACACTATTAGAACTTCCATCCCAATATATTACAAGAAAATATTACTCAGAAGCTGCATCTCGGAATCAAAAAAAGCCAACGACTGAAAGCTATGCACAATAAAGAAGAAGGAAAAAAAATAATTGTGGTGGTCGATGTGGTAATGTCCTTTACTGGTGAACGCCAGACTGGGGTTCGACTCCCACTGAAACTCGCTAGTTTCTTTTGTCGCTGCAACTTCACCATCCTTATGAGCTAAGGATGGGGGTTTTGGGTAGCCTATAGGTCTATCTGCTGAGTCATCGGCAGCCATTGCCAGGCCCTCTTTGGTCTTAGCTTGGGTGAAGAAGGTATTTTGGGTGCTGATCATATGTATATATGTTGAGTCTCTGGGGCATTGTCCTGCTTAATAGGGCAATGTCACTGTCCCTTGTCTCTTCCAATCTACCAATCATGAGCGGCATTTAAACCTTTAAACACGTTTTAATACTCGACAAACCACCGAAGCGTAGATGATATCCCGTGGGCCATCGTAAGGATATCGATCACTGAATAATCCTGTCAGCTGGAAGAAAGAAAGAAAGAGAAGAAGTTGTGGGCGGGGGGGGGACTGGAACTCTGATGTTGGGACACCCATCCATCTATCCAGCCAGGTCCCCTAGACAGCGAAAGGTTAGCCAAGCGCCTCATTTGACAACTCACATGGGAATGCTCATTTAGCCGCTAAGATTCCAGTAGGTGACTACAAAGACCTTCTTTCTCTTCTTCTTCCTCTTCTTGTTTATGAGAATGGAGAACAGGGACCAACTGGGATCAGGAGTTAAAGCCGATTAAGAGTAGGGGGTATTCTCCTGGTGTAGGTGGGTTTTAGGGGGGGGAGGAGGGGGGGGGGCTAATTCGGTTCCTTTAAGGGGGGAATTGAGTGAAAGTTATGGTGGAAGATAGGGGGAAAGTTTTAAAAGAATTAGGTGCATGTGGAAGAAAGAGGACGAAGAAGGGTTTATTGTCCTTCTTAGATGAAGGTTTATGGGACGGTCTGTGCCGTTCGTCTTCCGGAATTATGATTCGCTTCTATTTGCCGATCAACGATTGACATCAGATTAGACTTCCGTTTTTTCTGTCTAATCTATTACAATTCATGTGGTAGTTTTTTGTTTATGTAAAGATGCACACATACTGTACATGATCAGGTATTATTCTAGTGATGCCGTTAATGATCTCGAAAATATCTAGAAACCGATGAATAAAAATGAATACCTTGGTGCAGTCTTTTTAGATTTAAGTAAAGCCTTTGGCACTGTGTCTCATGATGTGCTTCTTAAAAAGCTCGAACATTATGGAATACGTGGAAATGCATTTCTCTTACTAAAATCCTACTTAAAAGAGTCGAAAAAAACAATTTTTGACCCTCGATGGCCATCTCTCAGAGATGCACACATGCATGATCAGGTATCTTCTTTTATTAACCTGTTTTTTTTTTTCTAAATGGGGTAAGCACGGTTGCCCTTCTTTTTGAAAGGTTTTGCTTTGGCTTTTTGGGATAGACCGTAGTCCCGATCGGTATATGAAGATGAATTCAAATAAGTGATATACATTTGCACACAAATGTCAAGCTTACTGGAATGATATTTTGAGCGATCTTTTGTTTTTGGGTGGGTCATAACTGCACAAAAGGGTTTAGTCTTTTGGTCTCTTGCATGATAACCTACTCAGCATAATTAATAATAATAATAATAATAATAATAATAATGTTTATTGGACAAAAACATATATACATACAAAATATTTTACAAAAAAAGATTCGGTCCAAGCCCATGTGGAGCAGAGCTCTTCGGGCAATAATACAATAAAATAATATCATCAATTAAAAAAAAATTTATAAAAAGTAAATATTGATATCGATAAACTAAATGTACTCATATATATACATAAGAATATACATATGCATACACATACAAATACATATACACACACATGTACATATACATACACATGTACACATAGACACATATAAATGAGATTTTTAGCCTAAAAATAAATGGAAATGTACAGTATATTCGTATAATAAAGTATGATAAAGAAGGGCGGAATAATAAATAGTACAAATTTTGAATTTAACATTGATATGGTAGAAATGCTAGACTTACAAATGTATACAAGCAATAAAGAATATAAGAATTAAGAACATTATTGCATTAATGGTTAGTTCATGAAGAAATGTCTACTAATAAAACTTAGTACACAGATAATAACATATTAGTATATGATTTTTTAAAAGATCGAATGCTAAGAAATGCCTTAAGATAAGCAGGCAGAGTATTCCATTGTTTAACTCCCTGATAGAGATAAAACTGTTCACATTTCTTTACACGTACGAAGGGAAGAGTTAAGTTAGAGTCTCTTGTTCCATATTGGTGTGCTGATTGTACCTGAATTATTTTTTGTCTAATGGATGGATATTTATGCAGCGAAAGGGTTTGAAACATCAAATTCATTAAGGAGAGTTTGTAGGTATCCTCCAACTTCAGAATCGAGAGAGACCGGAATAGAGGTGATGTATGAGCTAAATAATCACTCGAAGTTATTATTCTCACCAGTTTTTTTTGCATAATGATTAGCGGTTGCAGGACGTTTCTACTGCAACTCCCCCACGCTGTAATGCAGTAATTTAGATGAGGAGATACTAAAGAGTGGTAGAGTTGTTTTAATATATATAGCGGGAAATAATCCTTCAGCCTATATATGATACCTATAACTTTGGAAATTTTATTGACTATCATATCCACATGCTTACTGAAGGTTAATTTATTGTCAAACATTACTCCTAAAAATTTTCCACTGGATTTCTGGCGTATCATTTTATTTTGTTAAAATATCGATTGAAATACAAACCTGGGTCTGTGATGATTGTAGACGCATTTATTTAGGAAAAAAATCCTAGAGGCTTATCGTCTTGGGAAAGGTAACATAACAGATTTGACTTGGAATAACTGCAGTATACTCAGGTGAGGGCTGTTGCTCACAGGGTTTCTTGTTCAATTGCACTAAAGAAATGGCGTATTAAGATTTTTTTTTTTATTATCAATGGTCAATCTATAATAAAGAAATGTTTTAATGCTTTCATTCTAACCTTTTCTCGCGTATTGAATATTGAGTATTGTCTGGTGTTCAGTCGCTGATTCGCGTCTTAATTTGTTGGACAAACAATTGCGGTCTATTAAATTTCTTATTCTTAATCTGTATATTGATCTCGGACACCATCATTCAGTTAGGTCTTTATGCATGTTGTGTCAGATTTTGTCGTAATTTTGACCATCCTTTGCGTTCAGATTTACCCAGATTTTACCCTATTGTACTTAATACCAAGTATGCAGCTAATTCGAACAGTATTGCCTTCTTCCTCATAAGGATCATTACTACACAGTATTCTAGAAGTTTTATTCCAGCTGTGACCAGATTTTGGAATGATATTCAAACTAACAAGGAAGGTTTCTATATTGAATAGGTTGACACAAGTCTCTCTTCATAGTTTATATACGACAAATCTATTTTAACGTTTTTACTGATCTTAGAATATTTAATAATTTTCATTAATTACTTCTCATATATAGTTTATTTATTTCCTTTCCCTCACTGTGATACTTTCCTTGTTGGAAGCCTACCGTAAGGCTTGTAGCATCTTGCTTTTCCAACTAAGATTGTAGATCAGCTAGTAATAATATTAGAAATGATAAAAGACGCGTTTGTCGTATTTTTCTCTTCATTAAGTATTTTTTGTCAACAAGGGTTGTCTCGAGGGAAGATAAGACACTGATTACTACTTCATTCATATAAGCTACGATTTTTCACCTTGAAACAAGTTCCAAAAATGCACCCCAGGATCTTTTACCCAGTAGTACAAAATACCACAGTTGACCGTCTACCAGGCACTTTTAAGGGTTTAAAGCCGTCCATGAATGGTTGAGTCAAGGGACAGTGACATTGTCCTATCAAGCAAGACAATGCCCTATATAATGACCATTTATACATATAATCTGCGCCCAAGCCCCCTCTTCGCCCAAGCTAGGACCAAGGAGAGCCAGGCAATGGCTGCTGCTGATGACTTAGCAAGTAGACCTAGAGCCTCCCCAAAACCCCCCCATTCTTAGCTCACAGCGACCAAAGAAACTAACGAGTTTGAGCGGCACGCATAAGCCAGAAGTGGAATAAAATCCTGAATATGTCTATTAGAAGAAATATTATACTAAAAGTTGTTTAGTCTTTTTATGAATGAAAACTATCGTTCTTCGATGGATTGTTGGTTATAGATGTAATTATTTTATTTCTAGATAGATAGATGACCCTATAAGTAATTATATCTCATCATGTAAGATTATTAGTTATTTAGGAAAATATATTACCTTAGAATCCATTTCTTTTCCTCGGGAACATATTTCATTCTTAAATAATGCTAAGTGTCTAAGAGAGAGAGAGAGAGAGAGGAGAGAGAGAGAGAGAGAGAGAGAGAGAGAGAGAGAGAGAGAGAGAGAGAGAGAATTGTGTATATTCTAAAGTCGGTATTCTTTAATTAATGAGACTAGTATCAACAAAGGAGAGATAGAGAGAAAGAGAATGAGTAAACTTGTGTGATTTGGTTGTGAAAGATTGTCACATTATATATATATATATATATATATATATATATATATATATATATATATATAAATATAAATATATATATATGTATATATATATATATATATACACACATACATACATACATACATATATGCACACACACTCATACACACATGCATATATATACACTTACATGCATATATATATATATATATATATATATATATATATATATATATATATATATATATATATATATATATAATATATATATATATATATGTATATATATATATCTATATATATAATATATATATGTATATATTATTATTATTATTATTATTATTATTATTACTACTATGCAAGCTACAACCCTAATTGGAAAAGCAAGATGCTATAAGGCCAGGGGCTCCAATAAGGAAAAATAGCCCAGTGAGGAAAGGAAATAAGGAAATAAATAACTGAAGAGAACAAATTAACAATAAATCATTCCAAAAAAAGTAATGTCAAAAGAGATATGTCATATATAAACTATTAACAACGTCAAAAACAAATATGTCATATATAAACTATAAAAAGACTCATATCCGCCTGGTCAACAAAAAAGCATTTGCTCCAACTTTGAACTTTTGATGTTCTACTGATTCAACAACCCGATTAGGAAGATCATTCCACAACTTGGTAACAGCTGGAATAAAACTTCTAGAGTACTGCGTAGTATTGAGTCTTATGATGAGAAGGCCTGGCTATTAGAATTAACTGCCTGCCTAGTATTACGAACAGGATAAGATTGTCCAGGGAGATCTGAATGTAAAGGATGGTCAGAGTTATGAAAAATCTTATGCAACATGCATAATGAACTAATTGAACGACGGTGCCAGAGATTAATATCTAGATCAGGAATAAGAAATTTAATAGACCGTAAGTTTCTGTCCAACAAATTAAGATGAGAATCAGCAGCTGAAGACCAGACAGGAGAACAATACTCAAAACAAGGTAGAATAAAAGAATTAAAACACTTCTTCAGAATAGATTGATCACCGAATATCTTAAAAGACTTTCTCAATAAGCCAATTTTTTTTGTGCAATTGAAGAAGACATAGACCTTATATGTTTCTCAAAAGTAAATTTACTGTCGGGAATCACACCTAAAATTTTGAAAGAGTCATACATATTTAAAGAAACATTATCAATACTGAGATCCGGATGTTGAGGAGCCACCGTCCTTGACCTACTTACAATCATACTTTGAGTTTTGTTAGGATTCAACTTCATACCCCATAATTTGCACCATGCACTAATTTTAGCTAAATCTTTATTAAGGGATTCACCAACCCCAGATCTACATTCAGGGGATGGAATTGATGCAAAGAGAGTAGTATCATCTGCATATGCAACAAGAATTTTCTAGGCCAAACAACATGTCATGTGTATATAGTATGAAAAGTAATGGGCCAAGAACACTACCCTGTGGAACACCGGATATCACATTTCTATACTCACTATGGTGCCCATCTACAACAACTCTTTGAGATCTACTACTTAAAAAATCAATAATAATGCTAAGAAACGACCCACCCACTCCCAACTGTTTCAGTTTGAAAACAAGGGCCTCATGATTAACACGGTCAAAGGCAGCACTAAAATCAAGGCCAATCATACGAATTTCCCGACCACAATCAAGGGATTTCTGTACTGCATTGGAGATTGTAAGAAGGGCATCACATGCTCCAAGGCCTTTACGAAAACCAAATTGCAAACTAGGGAATAGATGATTACCTTCAGCAAACCTATTAAGACGTTTTGCCAGAAGACGTTCAAAAACTTTAGATAACATGGGAGTTATGGAAATTGGGCGGTAATCAGTGGGACTTGAGCTACCACAAACCCATTTACATAGAGGAGTAACATTATCAATTCTCCAACAAGGGCTAAAAGCTCCTCTTCTTGCTAACTTGCGCAAAATAACAGATAACTTTGGAGCTAAGAAATCTGCTGTCTTTATAAAAAACAAAGGAAAAATACCATTTGGGTCTACACCTCCATAAGCATCAAGGTCCATCAACAGAGCTTTAATCTCACGAGATCGAAAAGCTAAGCTAGTTAGTTTAGCCTCAGGAAAACAGGAATGAGGAAGTTAAAGTTTTTCATTACTCTGTTTACTGTCAAAAACATCAGCCAAAAGGGTTGCCTTCTCCTTTGGACAGTGAGTGACTGAGCTATCTGATTTAAGTAAAGAAGGAACTGTTGCATCTACACCAAAGAGTGCAGATTTAAGGGTAGACCACCATTTATGGTCCTGAGTTGTACCAGAGAGGGTTTCTTTTATGATTAAATTGTACTCCTTTTCAGTTGAGGCATAAACTCTCTGAGCAAAAGCTCGAAGCTGAATATAGTTGTTCCAGGTCAAATCGGATCTGTTACCCTTCCAAAGGTGATAGGCTGATCTGTTACCCTTCCAAAGGTGATAGGCCTCCTGCTTCTCCAAATAAGCACGTCTACAATCATCATTGAACCATGGTTTGTCCTTCATTCGGTACCTTAGCACACGAGAAGGGATACGCCTGTAAATTATGTTGACTAGATTCTCATTCAAAGGGACAACAGGATCTACACTATTATATAATTGTGACCAATTCAAGCACAAAGGATCATGCAAAATCCCATTCCAGTCTGCTTGGGATTTCATATAAATTTTACTGGAATATGATATATCAGGGACAGGCTGCTCAGTCTTCACTAATAATGAAATCAAGGCATGATCAGAAGTCCCGACTGGAGAACCAACCTTACTAGTTATAACGCCAGGGGAGTCGGTGTATACGAGGTCCAAACAATTACCAGACCTGTGAGTAGCTTCATTTATGATTTGCTCACAGCCTGATTCAGAGGCAAAGTCTAAAGCTCTTAAGCCATGGCGATCGGTAGGAGAGATAGAACTTAACCACTCCTATGGTGAGCATTAAAATCACCAACAAAGACAAAAGAAGCCTTTCTATCATCTTCTTGTATCTTAGCCATAA
>NC_090741.1:64113092-64115224 GCF_036898095.1 Palaemon carinicauda
ATTTGATAATAAAGAATAGTAGAAAATATACAACAAAATTTAAAGATAGAAAATTTGAAAGAAAATAATAGAAATAATGGAGAGGGAATTGAGGGGAAGCGTTCGATATGATTTGAACGGAATTGGTGACTGGTTGTTGGGGAAAAGTTTAGCGATTTTGTCTTTCATAAGCCGACAGATAGGGAAACAGATGAGGGGGAACATCAGCACACACTCACACACACACAGAGAGAGAGAGAGAGAGAGAGAGAGAGAGAGAGAGATACATACATTTATGCTATAAATATATGTATATACAATTTATATATATATATACATATATATATATATATATATATACACTCACTTGTAGAGAGAGAGAGAGAGAGAGAGAGAGAGAGAGAGAATTTTGTTTCAATGCAAATATCCACTGGTAGAAAGGAAGATATTATTCGAAAATTTATTTGATTCAGGATAAATCTTTAAAAAAAGTAGAGAATAAGTGGAGGGATAGAATGAAAGGAAGAGTGAGATAAACATGAGTAAAAGTAAGGGATAACTATAGGAAAATATATTCAAAGCCAATTAAAATTAAGTCATTTAGAGAAAGAGGGGAGAGACAGAGGTAGAATGTTCTATAGGACCCTGTTCATTGGGTTGAGATATTTGCTGTCAGCCCTTCCCCTTCTTTGAAGAGACTTGAGAAATTGATTAGAGAAATGATAAAAAAATTCTACTTCAACAAATAATTGAACTGTATCATTAGTGTTTTGTAGGTTTTAAAGGTGGCTCATGAATGGCAGAGGCATGAGATTGTGATATTGCCCTAGCCCAGGGGGTCAGTTCCCTAGAGAATGAGCATATATAGATATGATTAGCGCCCAAGCTCCCTATCCACCCAAATTAGGACCAGGGAGATCCAGGCAATGGTTTATGAGGGCTCAGCGGGTAGACCTATAAACTCCCCTAAACCTCCTATCCTTAGCTCCCAAGGATAATGAGGTTGCACCGACCAAAAGGAACCAACAAGTTTTGAGTGTGACCCGAACCCCATTCTGGCGATCATCAGGCAGGGACGTTTCCAATAAGCCGCTACAACCTTAAGTAATAAAATAATAGCTAGTGAGGAAATTCTGTAGTATGGAAGAAGGAAAAAGATATTTTTCGAAGGCCCTGCAACTTTTGTTACCTACGTTGCTGATGGCAATTGTAAATATACTTAATATCAATCTATTTTGGACATAAATTCATCCATATTTGTTATACATTCATCCATATTGAATGTAGTTTTAGTAAGCATGGCGAGGCTCTTGGCTTTCTGACTATACAAAATATGGACCAGTTCATGTGAAGTTAATTTTCCAGAAAAGTAAAAAGAAAAATTTACAAGAATTGTAAATCGTAGTGGAAGAAAAATGATCCTCATCTTCCATGAATTAGACTTTTGGAAAGAAGGATGAAAGTATTCGTACGTGGAGATAACAGTGTTATCATATAGACAAGATAATCTTTTTACTGTATCTCTCTACTCTAGAAACAATCTTAGAAACGTTATCTCTGGAAAGCGATGCTATGGTGCCAGGCAAAACGTTTTTGGTGCCTACAACCAGAGTGAGACGTTTCTTTCTCATAGATTTATATGCTTAGTCCACCGCAGCCATTTTCTTTTTCACCCTGGTCTCAGTTGATAGGTCACTGACCATGTGTGTATTTATCAGCTCATCTTAAGATATTGACCTCTGCCATTAATTAGTGGTCTCTTAACCAAAGGTGATCACTAACTATGGTAATTTTTTTGTAAAGGGAAGAAACCTATTGTGGATCTCTGGAAAATGATCACTTTACGAGAAAAGAGGTCCCTGAATTTGAATGACTGAAATCGTGAAAGTAAAAAATATGGAAGTGAAGAAATATTGGACGTCTTTACTGAGAGAGAGAGAGAGAGAGAGAGAGAGAGAGAGAGAGAGAGAGTCTTACTTACCTTATTGCCTTATTTTTTGTTTGGGTTCCCCCAGGTCCCTCAGTGTGAGGCACCTCGTATATCCACCAGAGAGTTGCTAATGCATCTTCCGGTGTATTTTGCATCTTCCAGTCTTGGATGGTCTGGGATGCATCTTAGGTAGTTATCGAGCTTATTCTTAAACACATCTACG
>NC_090741.1:64115724-64120724 GCF_036898095.1 Palaemon carinicauda
GGTATTTATCGAGCTTATTCTTAAACACTTCTACGTTCACTCCTGATATGTTTCTTAGATGAGCTGGCACCACATAAATAGTCGCTGCATTATCGATGCTGGGTGCGTAGTGGATTAATGTCCTGTGCGCCATTCTTAGTTTACCTGGTATATTTTTTGGCACTATTAATCTACCTCGGCTTGCTCTTTCTGATATTTTTAGCTCCATGATATTTTCAGTAATTCCTTCTATTTGCTTCCATGCTTGTATTATCATGTAGCGTTCTCTTCTCCTTTCTAGACTGTATAGTTTTAAAAATTGCAGTCTTAACTTCTTCTATTCTAGCAGTATAGGACCTTTGTACACTCTCTATTTGCGCAATATCCTTTTGGTAGTGTGGGTACCATATCACATTGCAGTACTCGAGTGTACTACGTACATAAGTTTTGTAAAGCATAATCATGTGTTCAGCTTTTCTTGTTTTAAAGTGGTTGAATAACATTCTCATTTTTGCTTTACATTTAGCCAACCGTGTTGCTATTTGGTCGTTTGCATAACATATTCCTATTTAACATTACACCAAGGTCTTTAATTGCTTCCTTGTTTGTGATTGTCCCTTGTATGCATATACCATTCCTTCTCTGTTTCCATAATTTATTGATTTGAATTTATCGGAGTTAAATACCATCCTATTTATCTCCGCCCATTCATATATTTTGTTTAGATCTCTTTGTAGTGAGTTCCTATCTTCATCACAAGTAATTTCTCTACTTATTCTTGTGTCATCGGCGAAACTTCTCACTACGGAGTTTTCAACATCACAGTCTATGTCTGAGATATAATAACAAACAGCAGTGCAGCTAATACCGTACCTTGTGGCACACCAGATATTACCTGGGCTTCATCTGATTTCTCGTCATTTGCAACCACTATCTGTTTTCTGTTTTGCAGGAATTCTTTTACCCATTTTTCTATCTTTCCCACAATATTATGCTTTCTCATTTTTTTCTCCAATATGTTATGGTCTACCTTGTCAAAAGGCTTTTGCAAAATCTAGATAGATCACATCTGTGTCTTTTTCATTCATCATATTTTTGTATATGTTTTCATAGTGTGCTATCAGTTGGGTCTGTGTACTTTTTCCAGGCACGAAACCGTGTTGACCCACATTAAACAAATTATTTTTAACCAAATGGTTCATTATTTTATTTTTTATTACCCTCTCATACAGTTTCATAATATGTGATGTTAGACTAACAGGTCTATAATTACTTGCCTCTAGTCTTGATCCACTTTTGAAGATAGGGGCTATATAAGCTAATTTATGTTTAACATATATCTCGTTCATATCTACACTTTGTCTTAGCAGTATTGCAAGCGGCTTCGCGATAGTGTTTGCAGTTTTTTTTAACAAAATCGCTGGAACTCCATCTGGTCCGGCTGCCGATCCATTTTTAATTTCGTTTATAGCCGTGACAATATCTGCTTCATTAATATCTATATCCGTTAGATATTCAACATTTTCTTCTCTCATTTCTGTTTCATTATTCTCATTCGCAATTCTTGGTGTGAACTCACTCTATATTTTTCTGCTAATATGTTGCATATTTCCTTTTTTTTCATTCGTTAGCCGTCCTTCAATTCTTAGAGGGCCTATTTCTAATCTCCCTTATTCATCTTTTTTGCATAGGAGTAAAGTACTTTGGGGTTTCTTTTTATATTTTGAAGTGTCCTTTCTTCTAAGTACCTTTTTTCATTTTCTTTCGACTGTATAATCTTTTGTTCTGCATTTTTCTATCGTACATTTTATTTCCCTCATTTTCCACACATTTTTTTCTTTTGCAAGATTTTTCTTCCACTTTCTAATTTTCTGAAATAAGATCCTTCTGTCTCTTGGTATGCACGTCTTTTGTTTATTGTTTCTTTTCGGTACATATTTTTCAATAATTTTCTCCAGTATTTGTACAGTATGTCCGTATTTACCTGTATATTATCACTTACAAATACATTTTTCCATTCTTTATTCAGTTCTTCATTTATTTCTGACCATTTTATATTCTTACTGTAAAAATTATATTTTCCATATTCTTCCCAAAGTTTTGTGCTTCTATTAATTCTGCGATCACTTGCTTTGAATGGACTATCAATTCTATGACATTGTGGTCTGAAATTCCCGTGTTATACACTATTATTTCTTTAACATAATTCACCTCATTCACAAATACTAGATCTAGGACATTTTCCTTTCTTGTTGGAATGTGGTTTATTTGTTGCATATTATGTTCTAATAGCATATCTTGATGCTTTTCAAATTGCCTCTTATCTTCTGCGCTACTATTGCTCTCTTTTTTTTTTTATGTATACATACAACCACTTTCTTCTATCCGTTCTTTCCAATCCACGAAAGGAAAGTTAGAATCTCGGATAGGAGTATATTCCAGAGAGAGAGAGAGAGAGAGAGAGAGAGAGAGAGAGAGAGAGAGAGAGAGAGAGAGAGAGAGAGAGAGAGACTCAGATAATATTGGAAAATATTGAGAGAAAGAGAGAGAGAGAGAGAGAGAGAGAGAGAGAGAGAGAGAGAGAGAGAGAGAGAGAGAGAGAGAGAGCTTGATTCACACAGATAATATTGGAAAATATTGAGAGAGAGAGAGAGAGAGAGAGAGAGAGAGAGAGAGAGAGAGAGAGAGAGAGAGAGAGCCTGTCCAAAAGTTTCCTAATTTTAACTTAAAAAAAGGGCAAAAATATATTTTTCAAGTATAAAACTAGGGGACTCGATCGATCGAGAGAGAGAGAGAGAGAGAGAGAGAGAGAGAGAGAGAGAGAGAGAGAGAGATAGAGAGTTCTATCTAAATCTAAGCATACAATAGATAACATCCATGGCAGGAATAGCTGTATATGTGGTCCCCCACAAACAAGCCCCCCCCCTCCCCTGGAATCATGGCTCCCCAAATTCATATATCTTCAAACAGTCTCATTATCATATCAATACCGCAGACACGAACCGTCTTACATCCCGTCTCCTTTTCTGGCCACACATCAAAAGATACACAAAAAAATGGATTAAAAAAAGAATAAAGAGGAGGAGAAGGTTCACTGAGATGTGAAAACAAGATGGGTCGATTTTTGAGTTGGGTTAGATCGAAATCTGTGTTGGTTGGGTTTGAATTTTGCGTTGGGTTGGTTCTGATATTGAGTTGGTTTGGTTCGAATTTTGAGTTGGTTTGGTATGAATACTTGAGTTGGTTTGGTTCTGATATTGAGTAGGTCTGGTTCGAATTTTGAGTTGGTTTTGGTGCGATTTTTGAGTTGGTTTGGTTCTTATGTTGAGTTGATTTAGTTCGAAATTTTGGGTTGGTTTTGGTTCGAATTTTGAGTTGTTTTTGGTTCGAATTTGGAGTTGGTTTTGGTTCGAATTTTGAATGGGTTTGGTATGAATTTTGAGCTGGCTAGTTCGAACTTTGAGTTGGTTTATTTTGAATTTTGAGTTCGTTTGGTTCGAACATTAAGTTGGTTATCAGGGGAATTCTTTGAAGGAATATATATATTCTTTGGTTTTTGTATATTTTTTTCTTAAATTTCTTTCCATCGTGTAGTTTATACAAGTTTATTAGTATGTTATACTGCTTTTTTATAGTTAATCCAATATATTACATTGTTTTTCCCTCACAAACAGAAAGTACTTTCTTAGATAAATAGTTTTCACTACTACTACTACTACTTTCTCTCTCTCTCTCTCTCTCTCTCTCTCTCCTCTCTCTCTCTCTCTCTCTCTCGTTATTATCCCTTCTCCTCCACCAAGCTATCTATCAAGTTCCATTTCCTGTAATTATCGATTTCTTCCTCCTTATTTATTCCTCGTCTTTATTCCAAGTGGTTATTCAGACGAGAAAGAAAACTGACGCAAAATAACGATAAGTATTCATATATTTGGTAAAAATTTCTGAAATATCGTTACGGTCGAAACTCCCATTAGTTATGAGTTGAAATCTCTCCTTATTGCAACTGCGATCTGAAAATTGCCGTTAGATTGGAACTTCCCATTGGAATGTGTACTAATACGAACCTTATGTCAGGCGCTCTTCCGAGATGAATGGGGCGAGTGAAGAATGAAGATCTTTAATCATTTTACATGAAGGCCATTTTTCAAAACAGGAAATATTTGAGGTTATTCAAGACGTAACTCTACTCTCTCTCTCTCTCTCTCTCTCTCTCTCTCTCTCTCTCTCTCTCTCTCTCTCTCTCTCTCTCTCTCTCTCTGTTTTATGAAAGAGTTATCTAATTTTATTTGTCCTTATCTTTTCTGTAATTTTCTGATGCATTATCCATATTATGTTCTCTCTCTCTCTCTCTCTCTCTCTCTCTCTCTCTCTCTCTCTCTCTCTCTCTCTCTCTCTCTCTCTCTCTCTCTCTGAGAATATTCAAATACAAATCTTCATTACATCGCATCTCTTAACATAATTTTCGCTTATGATCAGCAACCAAGCCCCCTCTCCACCCAAGTTAAGATCAGGGAGGGGCCAGATAATGGCTGCGGATGACTCAGCAAAGTCCCCCAAACTCCCAATCCTTAGCTGACAAGGTGAGGTTGCAGACACTACAAGAAACTACTGAGCTTGAGCGGGACTCGAACCGAAGTCCGCAGATTTACAGACTGGAACGTTTCCAATAGGCCACTAGGGATAAAGGGTCTTATTATAGCAACCACTTGTGTAAGTCCTGCTGAAATGGCAGGACTTGCTCTCTTTATGAGAGTAGTGTCTTCAGTGCACGTTAAGGGGGACACTGTTGGCAATACTTGAGAATTTTGTTCAACAGTCCTTAGGTGCATTCATTTTCTGGCTTATACTATGTCTCCGTTCTCGTTAACTTTCACTTTCATTTCATAGAGTAACTGCGCTGTTTTTCTTAGTACTGAATGGCTTCCCCGGTCCCAGCTTCTAGCTATAGCAACCCCTCCAAAGGAGAAAATGTCCATAATGAAAAATAAGGTAAATTGAGATATATCCAAGACAATGAGGTG